>NC_037671.1:17995542-18029827 GCF_003255815.1 Theropithecus gelada
TTTTGAGATGGAGTCTTGCTCTGTCGCCCAGGCTGGAGTGCAGTGGCCTGATCTCAGCTCACTGCAAGCTCCGCCTCCCGGGTTCACGCCATTCTCCTGCTCAGCTTCCCCAGTAGCTGGGACTACAGGCGCCCGCCACCACGCCCGGCTAATTTTTTTGTAGTTTTAGTAGAGACAGGGTTTCACCGTGTTAGCCAGGATGGTCTCGATCTCCTGACCTCGTGATCCGCCCGCCTCAGCCTCCCAAAGTGCTGGGATTACAAGTGTGAGCCACCGCGCCTGGCAAGAACAATGGTGTTTTAGCGAAAATAAAATGTTTCAACTGAGAGTTATGGAAGACAATAGGTGTTCTGCCCGCCTCCACCTCCCAAAGTGTTGGGATAACAGGCGTGAGCCACCGCCCCCAGGCCCTGAACTGAGCTGCTTTGGTGAGAGAGAGAGAGCAAGAATGATTGAAAAGAGTGAATGGTACTTTGTTTGGATAAATAAACAAAGTACCTTGGTACTTTGTTTGTTTGCTTGTTTGAGACGCAGTCTCGCTCAGTCGCCAGGCTGGAGTGCAGTGGCGCGATCTCGGCTCACTGCAACCTCTGCCTCCTGGGTTCAAGCTATTCTCCTGCCTCCGCCTCCCGAGTAGCTGGGACTACTGGCACGTGCAACTGCATCCAGCTAATTTTTGTATTTTTAGTAGAGACAGGGTTTCACCATGTTGACCAGGATGGTCTCGATTTCTTGATCTCGTGATTCACCCACTTCGGCCTCCCAAAGTGCTGGGAGGATAAATACTTCTTAAGTTTAGCCTGAAGCCTGAATACTTCTTAAAGTACGTTTAGCCTCCTTACATAGTTCGGTTACCTACTGCTCCTATAAACAAACTGTAACCTACTCTAATAAGAAGTAATGGAGTCAGCCAATCGCAGCAACTGAGTCTCAGCCAATCACAGCAGCCGAGTGTTGGCCAATCACAGGCAGCCAGCTGTTCATACTGTATTCACATAAGGCAAAAGCAGGGCGGTAACCAACCAATCTGGCTGTTTCTGTACCTCGCTTCTGTTTTCTGTAGGGCACTTCGGTTTTTCTGTCCATAAATGCTGTCTGACCATGTGGCAGCCCAGAGTCTCTCTGAACCTATTCTGATTCTGGGAGCTGCCTGATTAAACTCTTCAGTTTGTTTGTCTAGGGTTTTATTTTAATGCTTTTCCACAGCTACGCCGCTTTTGCTACATCCTTCTCTTTTGCTTTTCTGCACTTGCAATTTCAGCCACCTGAGTTTTCTCTAGAATCAAGATTTTTCAAGGCATCCAAGAATGACTACATTAATGAAGTAGGAAGACACAACAAAAGGAAAAAATCGGTCAAAAAATTTTCATATTTCCTGGCGACTCAGGCCTTTAATCTCAGCACTTTGGCAGGAGCCCAGGAGTTTGAGACCAGCCTGGACAACAAAGTGAGACCCCATCTCTTTTTTCTGAGATGGAATTTCCCTTGTTCCCCAGGCTGGAGTGCAATGACACAATCCCGGCTCACCGCAACCTCCGCCTCCCAGGTTCAAGCGATTCTCCTGCCTCAGCCTCCCGGGTAGCTGGGATTACAAGTGTATGCCACCACGCCTGGCTATTTTTTGTATTTAGTAGAGACGGGGTTTTACCATGTTGGTCAGGCTGGTCTGGAACTCCTGACCTCAGGTGATCCAACCGCCTCAGCCTCCCAAAGTGCTGGGATTACAGGGGTGAGCCACCATGCCCGGCTGTGAGACCCTATCTCTTAAAGAAACAAAACAAAACAAAACAAAACAAAAAACTGGTTATAGTGGTGCACACTTATGGAGGCTGCAGCAGGAGGATCCTTTGAAGCCTGGGAGATAGAGGCCGCCATGAGCTCTGATTGTGCCAGGGCACTGCAGCCTGATTGACAGAGCAAGACCTTGTCTCAAAAAAATGGAAAACTTTCACTACTTCACAAAACTGAATAGCAGAAACTTAAAATAGTTTTGGTGGTAATAGCATATGTATGTTACCTCTGAATTAAATGTTCCTGGTAAGTGACTTAATTGTGATATGAATATTGAATGTTTTGTTAAATAGAAACTGAAGTCCGAGCACAGTAGCTCACTTCTGTAATCCCAGCATTTTGGGAGGCTGAAGCAGGAGGATCACTTGAGCCCAGGAGTTCAAGACCAGCCTGAGCAACACAGCAAGATCCTGTCCCTATTAAAAAAAAAAAAAAAAAAAAAAAGTTCAAAAATTAGCCAGGTGTGATGGTACGTGCCTGTAGTCTCAGTTACTCAGGAGGCTGAGGTGGGAGGATTGCTTGAGCCTGGAAGTTCAAGGCTGCAATGAGCTATGATCACACCACTGCCTTCCAGCCTGGGTGACAGAGTAAGACTCTGCCTCCAAAAAATAAAAATAAAAATAAAAAATAAGCCAAATACCTAACACTTTCTGAACTTGAGCAAGTGTCTGAGGAGTGGCTGCAGACCTGGAAGAAGGAAAAAGGAGGTGTGAGCATTTGGGGAGCAGTGAGTAGATCATTTCTGGTTTCAGAGGGACAAATTAGAGTGATTTCTTATAACGCAAGTTTTTTATAAAAGACAACAGAAAAATCTGATCCAGCTGTTTTACCCAAATGACTGGCTCAACATTTGAACTGGAGCCAAACTGACTCACAGTAACCTGAGACAGAGGCCGCCAGCCAGTTGATATATCTCCCCTAGAATCATGTGGTGCTCCAAAATCGTAAAAGTTTGAGGGCCTATACATAAATACTCTCCCCCGCCAAAATTTGACCAACATAAAAAGAGTAGTCCTAAAAGACACTTAACTTTGGGAATCCTTTGCCAAAGACCCAAAAGTCCTTTGATTTCACCTGATGACCCCTGGACAGTGAGAAGGGAACTTAGCCCAGAACGGAGGTGTGAACATGAATGGAATTGCAACACCCTGACTAGGTCTGCATGACTTTGGGCAAATCCCCCAAGTAAACTCCCCAGTCTGCAAAATAAGTCAGTAAATAAATAAACAGTAGAAAAGAATAGGACCTAGCAGGAAGAAGAATGAATTAATGCTTGTTAAGCACCTTGGAAATGCAAAGCATTATTTAAATACAAAATAAAGTGCAGGATAACAAGTTCACTTTGGCTTCAGGGAGAAGGACTGTCAGCTGCAGGAGCCATTAAAAGTCACAGGCTATAAAACAGGCACTAATGTGGGCTTTGCCCTGCAGAATCATATAACCTTGCCTGAAATTAGCAGGTTATCCCAGTTCTGGACTGATCATATGAACACAGTCCATCCGTAGCCAGAAAAGCCCAGACAACTCCAAATAGAGCTCTGCCTGACCTTCAGAGTTTGCCTACTCTCACTCCTGCAGCAATCGCGGTCACTCCCTAGGTACCCACGTGGTCCCAAGTGCTCCTTGTGTGTGACATCATTCCAGTGGGACAGCCCAGTAACAGAGGTTTCATGATCCCCAGGAATCTAAAACGTAGACCAGTTCAGTAACTTGCCCAACATCAAACAACTAGTTAAGGACAGAGGCAGAAACGGAAGGTCTGGCTCGGCTCAGCTGCCTTTCTGTGACAATGAAAAGCCTTCATCGCTGACCCTCATTCCTGACTAGTCCACTCTGGTCACCTCAAAACACCAATGCAGCATACATTGCGTTATTTGAGCACTTGGTGTGAACTCCTGCCAAAAAAGCAAAAGAGTCAGTGTTCTTTATTTCCATATTTCCTTCTGAGATTTTTGTTTGTTTCCTTGAAAGTCTCTTGACTAGACTTGGGGGGGGGGTCTGGGGTGAACAGATAACTATTTTTGTGCTCTATAATGTCATCCTTCATTTCAAATCCTACAGGGAGTGTATTCGAAAAGGGGAACAAAATGTTCCTGAAGTCAGTTTGAAATGTTAGCAGGTTACGGATGAGTTCCTCCAATCAGGTGGATAGAAAGGAACATATCCCCAGCTCATTTGGAAACTACAGATAAAATTCAGAACAGGTCAGAAGTGTCCTTCAGGCTGCCCCTGGGACTTCTGAGGGCTTCTTGCCTCTGTATTCAAAGCATGGATAGATTCAAACTTTGGAGATTCTATCCTTGCACAGGACTGCGGTGGGGGCATCTTCAGGAGAGTGTGCCCCTCAAGGAGCTGGTGAGAGAGATCCCCTTTCCCCCTTGAAAGGGAGTGGGTGTGAGAAGTTCGGAGGAGGCATCTTCAGGAGCTGAAGTTGTATTGAAACATCGATGCCAAGTATTTTTAAAGAAATGGAGGCTGCATCTGTGGGAGCTACTTGGAAAATACAGCCATTTGTTGATTACCTGGAAAGGGGATAATGTAAAAGGATTAGGTGACCTAAAAAGCAGCTGGGCCAGGTGAGGGCAGATGGCAGAGGAGTTCACGGCCCTTGGGGAGGACAATGAAAACCTAGAGGACAGACAAAACCAAAGATGGGGGAGGTTGGTGCTGAGTGGCTTGGGAGAGGAACAGAAGAGCAAAATGAATCCCAACTGGCAGGGCTAAAATGTAACACCTGCTACGGTAACCAAAAAAAAAAAAAAAACAGAAGAAGAAGCAATTTTAGACACCACAACAAATAGAGAAGTATACCTATAACAAGCAAAGACACAACTATAGAAACCCCCCCATCCCCATTTGCCACCATCCCTATCAGCTGAGCTAATGGTGGAAGAAGAAGCAACACTATCAGACTAAGAATGCTCTGTGCCAGACCCTGTGCTGAGGGCTTTACCTCTATCCTGTGGTTGAAACTTCTGGCAGCCTTGCTACATAGGTATTGCTGTTAAAGCCTCTAACAGCCTCGAATCCATGTGGGTATGCAGCAACCTCAACTGTTTGTTTGTTTGTTTGTTTTTAGATGGAGTCTTGCTCTGTTGCCCAGGCTGGAGTGCAGTGGTGTGATCTTGGTTCACTGCAACCTCTGTCCCCCAGGTTAAAGTGATTCTCCTGTCTCAACCTCCCAAGTAGTTGGATTACAGGCATGCACCACCATGCCTGGCTAATTTTTGTGTTTTTAGTTTCACGGTGTTGACCAGGTTGGTCTTGAACTCCTGACCTCAGGTGATCCACCAGCCTCGGCCTCCCAGACTGCTGGGATTACAGGCGAGAGCCACTGCACCCAGCCAGCAACCTCAATTCTTGCCTTCTCAGAAGAAAGAATTAGACCAAGGGGCATAAGGCAGAGGGAAAGACAGAGGCAAATTTTAGAGCAGGAGGGAAAGTTTATTAAAAAGTTTTAGAGCAGGAACAAAAGGAAGTAAAGTACACTTGGAAAAGGGCCAATCAGGTGACTTGAGAGATTCAAGTGCATGGTTTGCCCTTTGACTTGGGGTTTTTTTTTTTTTTTGAGATGGAGTCTTGCTCTGTTCCCTGGCTGAAGTGCAGTCAGTGGCGCAATCTCGGCTTGCTGCAAGCCCCGCCTCCCGGGTTCACGCCGTTCTCCTGCTTCAGCCTCCCCAGTAGCTGGGACTACAGGCACCCGCCACCATGCCTGGCTAATTTTTTGTATTTTTAGTAGAGATGGGGTTTCACTGTGTTAGCCAGGATGGTCTCGATCTCCTGACCTCATGATCCGCCTGTCTCAGCCTCCCAAAGTGCTGGGATTACAGGCATGAGCCACCGTGCCCGGCTGACTTGGGGTTTTGTATGTTGGCATGCTTCCAGGGTCGGCATTACTTCTCCCCTGATTCTTCCCTTGGGGTGGGCTGTGCAGATGCACAGTGGCCTGCCAGCCCTTGGGAGGGGCCACATGTGCAGTACGTTTATTGAATTGTGCGCATGTTCACTTGAGGTGTCTTCCCCTTACCAGTCGAGCGTTCCTAGAGGGAGGTCATATACCTTATTGGGGGAAGGGCTGTCAACTGCAGAAGTCGACTAGGGATGCTCAAATGGTAAGTTAAACTCTGCTACTTGGCCTCTTAGTACATACACTTGAGCCCACTCACCCATCTCCTGAGATCTTATTGGGAAGCTGTTGATCACCAGTTTCAGGTGTTTCCTATCTATTGGGAGCCTGCCTTTCCTTGGCACTGGCTGTGACCCATCATTATTATTATTATTATTATTGTTATTTTGAGATAGAGTTTTGCTCATGTTGCCCAGGCTGGAGTGTGATGGCGCAACTGCAACCTCCACCTCCCAGGTGATTCTCATGCCTCACCCTCCTGAGTAGCTGGGATTACAGGCGTGTACCACCACACCCAGCTAATTTTTGTATTTTTAGTAGAGTTGAGGTTTCACCATGTTGGCCAGGATCTTGATCTCTTGACCTTGTGATCTGTCCACCTCAGCCTCCCAAAGTTCTGGGATTACAGGTGTGAGCCACCACGTCCAGCCCCATTATTATTTTAAAGAGACAGTTTAACAAATGCTTGACCATCACCTGATGGTCTCCCAGTGCTCCTGTTTGGGGGAGCCCTCTCCTGCCCTGCTCATGTCTGCCTAACTACCTACTGCAACATTCCTATATCAGTTTTACAGATAAGCAAACTGATATTTGGAGAAGAGTCTGAAATAGGAGCCAGTCAGTGAAGCACCAGCACAAGGAAGAAGTAGATGTGGAGGAGAGGAAAGGCATGTAAATGCCCAATCACAGGGAAAGCAGAAGGCACAGAAATTAGACAGAAGGGCATGGAAACAAAAGGAATGCTTGTCAGGGACGGCTTCCATGCCTCAGCCGAGCAGCCCCTGGGCTCTGATCCCCTACAGGGGATGGTTCTCAACCACAGAAAGCTGTCATGAAATTAGCTCACCCTGAAATGATGCTTAATTGTTCTGCAGAAACATTGGCATGTCCCAGCCAGGAGCAAGAGAGTTTATTGTCAGATGACTCAATGGGGTAAAGAGGACTCCAGAGGAGCAGCAGAGCAAGACAGGGGCAAAGGGAAAAGGCCAAAAGAACAGACTAATGTATGTATATCTTTTTAAAAATTGGATACAATATCCAATTACTCTTGCCCAAATTATTATTTGGAGGTTAGTAACACGGTGGGGATCCCAGACCCGGCCCAAGATGTAAACCCCAGGGTAGTGGTGCCGACGTGTGCTGCGCGGTACTGGGACTCTGTAGTGAGGGGCCAAAACAACGCCTGGCTATTCAGCTTCTACCTGCGAGTGCCACTGCATGCAAATTTCACTGTGCAAAGGAAGTCAGGGGACCGAAGCTTGACAGTTGTGGGACAGGGGAAGTATAATCTTTCCCCCAGAGAGGAGCAATATAAATCATAAGAACAATTACAGACTTTCCCAAAAGGTAGACAGTGGGAGAGATTCAAATCATGATACATTGTGCGTGTATGTGTGTATATATATATGTTTGTGTGTACGTGTGTGTGTGTGTGTGTGTCTGTGTATAGTCATGTGTGACTTTAAAATGGGAATACATTCTGAGAAATGTGTCATTAGACAATTTTGTCCTTGGGTGAACATCTTGGTGTACTTACACAAACGTAGATGACATAGCCTACTGCACACCTAGGCGAGATGGTGCAGCCTATTACTCCCAGGCCACACACCTGCACAGCATATTCCTGTACAGAATACTGTAGGCAACTGGAACACAATGGTAAGTATTTGTGTATCTAAACATGGAAAGACAATGCATTACACCAGGACATTACCAGAGCTACCACATCATTAGATAAGAGGAATTTTTCAGCTCCATTATAATCCTGTGAGACCACCATTGTATATGGGGTCTCTAGTTGATCAAAACGTTGTTATGCAGCACATGACTATGTATACATATAATTTTAATTATTTCTGTTTATTTTATTTATTTATTTTTTTTTTTGAGACGGAGTCTCGCTCTGTCACCCAGGCTGGAGTGCGGTGGCCGGATCTCTGCTCACTGCAAGCTCCGCCTCCCGGGTTTACGCCATTCTCCTGGCTCAGCCTCCCGAGTAGCTGGGACTACAGGCGCTCGCCACCTCGCCCAGCTAGTTTTTTGTATTTTTTAGTAGAGACGGGGTTTCACCGTGTTAGCCAGGATGGTCTCGATCTCCTGACCTCGTGATCCGCCCATCTCGGCCTCCCAAAGTGCTGGGATTACAGGCTTCAGCCACCGTGCCCGGCCATTTCTGTTTATTTTAAATGTTTATTTTCAGCTGAGTCATTGAAGAGTTTCTAACAGACAACATGACACTTCACTCCCAAAAACATGAGCCCTTCCAGGAACAAGGAGGTCCTCCTGCATGACCACAGCACAGTAACCATGTTGGGAAGCTTAGCACCCACACAGCACTGCTACACAGCCCATATTTAAGGTTCCCCAAGCATCCCAAGAACGATCTTTAGAGCTGGCCCAGGGCCTTTTAGGCGAGAGGACAGTCCCAAAGTCCCACACATTTTTTCTTGCTGTTTTCTACATACTCAAATAAATGAAGGTTCCCTCGTCAACAATTAACTGGATGAGAAAAGGCAAATTCACATGCCATTAAAAACAGAAAAAAAAGGCTGGGCACGGTGGCTCATGCCTGTAATCCCAGCACTTTGGGAGGCTGAGACAGGTGGATCACCTGAGGTCAGGAGTTCGAGACCAGCCTGACCAACGTGGTGAAACCCCATCTCTACTAAAAATACAAAAATTAGCTGGATGTGGTGGCATGCGTCTGTATTCCCACCTACTCTGGTGACTAAGGTAGGACAATCGCTTGAGCCCAGGAGGTGGAGGTTGCAGTGAGCTGAGATCGTGCCATTGCACTCCAACCTGGGCAACAAGAGCAAGACTCTCTCTCTCCAAAAAACAAAAAAAAAAAAAGAAAGAAAAAAAGACACAAGAATTTTTAAAATGGTAATTTATAATTTATCAAGCTATACATGCTGATATGTCAATTTCTAACAGATATAGATGAACATATTCCTACTGTCTAGGTAGGTGTGTTCAGTTTTGTAACTGGAACAAACCCAGTTACTAAGACGTGAATGGGAAGTATTTTTACATTTTCTTTTGACTCTAAAATCTGTGGTCTGTGATTTTTCAAAAATATCCACCTATTGAGAATGTGGACTCTGTTTAGGTTAAGCTATGAATCGTGTCTCAATCACTTCTTCATCCCCAGTAATTATTACTATAGCTGGCACATAGAAACTCAATGGAGCCAGCCACGGTGACTCACACCTATAATCCCAGCACTTTGGGAGGCCAAGATGGACGGATCACCTGAGGTCAGGAGTTTGAGACCAGCCTGGCCAACATGGTGAAACCCCATCTCTATTAAAAATACAAAAATTAGCCAGGTGTGGTGACAGACGCCTGTAATCCCAACTACTTGGGAGGCTGAGGTAGGAGAATCACTTGAACCTGGGAGGCAGAGGTTGCAGTAAAATGAGATCACACCACTGCACTCCAGCCTGGGCAACAGAGCAAGACCCGTCTCAAAAAAAAAAAAAAAAAGAAAGAAAGAAAGAAAGAAAGAAAGAAAGAAAGGAAAAAGAAACTCAGTGAACTACTAGGTGAATGGATGAATGAACACTTTCTTGAGTCCTCAAGGCAGTCCTCCTTCCCTGCCCTATCTCTGTTAGTTTGCAGGTATGATTCTGTGTCTTGTCACAGTTTTGCTGCAAACATATATATATATATTTGTGTGTGTGTGTGTGTGTGTGTATGCAGTTTAAAAAAGGCACAGAGAAAGAGGACCACAACTTGGAAAATCAGTCCTAGTTTGGCAGAGGCATGATACTATTGGAATCACAACAAATCTTAATCACTTCAGGTCTTAACTGTTAATACATTATATCAAGAGGCAGGGAACCAAGAGTGAGTGTAATTATTTGCCCTGCACACCTCCATCCCTTCTTCAAAACAGAAACCTTGTGTTAGGCAGCTGGTGGTGAAAGCTATGGCAGCTCTAAACCCTTCTTTTTAAAACAAACAAACAAAAAGTCTACTTGGTTTCCTTTTGGGCTTAAGGGAAACCCTTGCTCTGGGAGGCTGCCCAGCTAGGCAAGAGAAAAAGTAAAATACCTTCTCTCAATGTGAGAAGAATGCCTTCTATTGGAAAGGCTCCTCAAACATCCTTGGGTCAGGGTCTGCCTTTGGTCAAAAGTGACTTTTTATTGATTAGGTGAAGAGGAAGAAAGAGGCACAGGGGCTTTTTGTCAAAGGAATCTTGAGTCTTGTATCAGTTTATCCTTTGAAGAATCATACCATGTCATTACCCATAAATAAATCACAAATAATATGGATCAAATATCTCAAAGCCACTAAAGGTATACCACACCTGAGTGTGACTGTGTATAAAAAAGAAAAAAAAATTATTATTTGATCCAAACAAAAATACTCTGCTAATATGTTGTGAGCTGACAACTGAAATTCATTAGAGACATATAGCCCTATATAGGAGTTTTAATTCATTCTTTTAATTTCCTTTTTTTTTGAGACAGTCTATCTCTGTTGCCCAGGCTGGAGTGCAGTGGTGTGATCTTGGCTCACTGCAACCTCCAACTCCTGGGTTCAAGCGATTCTTGTGCTTCAGCCAACCGCGTAGCTGGGATTACAGGCGTGCACCACCACACCTGGCTAATTTTTGTATTTTTAGTAAAGACGGGATTTCACCATGTTGACCAGGCTGGTCTCGAACTCCTGGGCTCAAGGACTGAGATTACAGGTATGAGCCACCATGCCCAGCCCTAAATTTCTTTCTAATTAAGTAACATCTAAATGCATGAACACACACACACACACACACACTCACACAAACACACAATTCTTTTTTTTCTTTTTCTTAAAAATCCTCAGTTCCTGCAACCTCAAACTTCTGGGCTCATGTGATCTTCCCACCTCAGTCTCCCAAAGTGCTAAGATAACAGGTGTGAGCCACGGCACCCAGCTTGGCAAAAATCTTTCGAAAAACTCAGTCTTGAAAGTCCTCTTGATTTCCCCGCTCTAATCCCTCTGCCTTTCTAGATGCTCATCACAGGCCTTGTGGGTTGCTCTAGTTCTTTCTCTTTTGTGTATGCATAAATAACGGAGAAATGAAATCCAGACCACATGTGCTATTCTGTCCCTCACTTTATTCTCTTCATGTGTCTTAGAGATCTTTCTTCCCTCAAGAAAATTGAAAGGTGACCCGGACCAGTGGTTTGTAACTGGGCTGCCCAAAGCCCTAAGGATTCTGCAGAGGGGACCTCGAAGGCTGCCCCAGGAGCAAAGAGGAGCTCCAGGGACCCCACAAAAGGAGTAAGAATTGATCCAGTTCAATTCCTTTGTCTTTGTCTTCTGCTAAGAGATAAAGATTCCTGAGAAGAGTTAGACATGTATACTTGGGTTTCACTGGCATTTGTTTTCTTGAGAGTAATTTTAGGGCAAGGGTGGAGAGTAACATGGAATTGCCTCCATTTCCCCAAAATGATCAGTCTGAAGAAAGCAAGAATTAGGAAAGGTCAGAGATAAAAACAGACTCTGCTCCACGAAGGACGATAACCCATGTATTCATCTCAGGTCTTGTGTATGGCTATGTATAACATCTGTGCAACCAGGAAATCACTACCCATGTACATTTGCAGTCTTCTCTGGTTTTCCTCTAAGTCCTAGATTCTAGATCTTTCTGTACTCCTTAAAAGAAGCTTTGGGCTTAGGAGCAGCAGTACAGAAAGACCTAGAATTTCTTCCTGGAAATGTCTTCCCAGACATTGTATTCATGTCCAGGAAGAATGGAACAAAATCTGACCAGACAGGCCTGCTTCAGTCTAAGGGAAACTTCTTTTTGTGGCCAGGTAAACTGACCATCTGGAAAATCTTTGGATCAAACAGAAGCATAATAAAAACCATTTTTAAAACGCCAATATGCACCGGGCGTGGTGACTCACGCCTGTAATCCCAGCACTTTGGGAGGCCAAGGCGGGTGGATCACGAGGTCAGGGGATCAAGACCATCCTGGCTAACACGGTGAAACCCCGTCTCTACTAAAAGTACAAAAAATTAGCTGGGTGTGGTTGTGTGTGCCTGTAGTCCCAGCTACTCGGAGGCTGAGGCAGGAGAATGATGTGAACCCAGGAGGCAGAGCTTGCAGTGAGCCGAGATCGCGCCACTGCACTCCAGCCTGGGCAACAAAGCGAGACTCCATCTTAAAAAAAAAAAAAAAAAAAAACCCACCAATATGCAAGCCTGCCCTAGAAGCAAATCTTCTTCCCTAAGTGTCAGAGTGCCTGGTTATTTGCAAAGGCAAGTGGCTGGAGGGTGATATCCCCAGTCGGAAACCCTAGCAAGTCACTGAGTTCTTCTAAAGCTCCAAGTCTTCATCTATGTAATTGGGATAATAACTACTGATCTCATAAGGTCACTGTCAGGAGTAAATGAGTGAAGATGTCTGACTTCTAGTGTAGTGCCTGACATGTACTGTTAAGGTTGAATTCTGTGCCCCTTTATTAGCCCATTCTCATGTTGCTACAAAGAACTATTTAGACTGGGTAATTTACCAAGAAAAGAGGTCAAGAGTATAGTGAACCATGATTGCACCACTGTACTCCAGCCTGGGTGACAGATTAAGACCCTATCTCAAAAAAAAAAAAATATATATATATATATAAATTAACCAAGCATGATGGCACATACGTATAGTCCTAGCTACTTCAGAGGCAGAAGTGGAAGGACAGCTTGAGGCCAAGGGTTCAAGACCAGCCTGGGCAACATTAGCAAGCCCCTGTCTCTAAATAAATAAATAGAATCATCATATAATCCAGCAATTGAAGCAGGATCTTGAAGAGATATTTGCACACCCATGTTCACAACAGCACTATTCATAATAGCCAAGAGGTAGAAGTAGCCCAAATGTCCATCTATGGATGAACAGGTAAAGCAGATGTGGTCTATACATACAATGGAATATTATTCGGCCTTAAAAAGAAGGAAATCCTGTCCTAGGCTACAACATGGATGAACATTGAGGACATTATCCTAGGTGAAATAATTCAGAACAAAAAGACAAATATTGCATGATTCCACTTACATGAGGTCCCTGGAGTAGTCAAACCATGGAAACAGAAAGTAGGATGGTGGTCAGGGTAGTGGGAGAGGGAATGGAGAGTTGTTCAATGGATATAGAGTTCCAATTTTGCAGGATAAAAAAGTTCTAGAGACCTATTACAAGAGAATGTGAATATAATTAGCACTAGTGAACTTAAAAATGGTGAAGAGGGTAATTTTTTTTTTTTTTTTTTGAGACAGAGTTTCGCTCTTGTAGCCCAGGCTAGAGTGCAATGGCACAATCTTGGCTCTCCACAACCTCCGCCTCCTGAGTTCAAGCAATTCTCCTGCCTCAGCCTCCCGAGTAGCTGGAACTACAGTCATGCGCCACCACACCCAGCTAATTTTGTATTTTTAATAGAGATGGGGTTTCTCCATGTTGGTCAGATGGGTCTTCAACTCCCGACCTCAGGTGATCCACCCACCTCAGCCTCCCAAAGTGCTGGGATTATAGGTGTGAGCCACCACACCTGGCTGAAGAGGGTAAATTTTATATTGGGTGTTTTTTTACAACTTCGAATATATGTGTAGATATATAAATGCACATATCTCATAAAATATGTATATAAATGCATATATTTATGTTCTATTATTCCAGCATGACTCCTTTACAATACTATTGCATCTAACAATGTAATAAAAATTATGCCAGGTGTGGTGGCAGCACTTTGGGAGGGAGACCAAGGCGGGCAGATCACTTGAGGTCAGGAATTCGAGACCAGCCTGGCCAACATGGTGAAACCCCATCTCTACTAAAAATACAAAAATTAGCTGGGCATGGTGGCACACACCTGTAATCCTAGCTACTCGGGAGGCTGAAGCACAAGACTTGCTTGAACCTGGGAGGCAGAGGTTGTGGTGAGCCAAGATCGCACTACTGCACTCCAGCCTGGGTGACAGAGTGAGACTCGGTCTCAGAAAAAAAAAAAAAAAAAAAGGAAAATTATTAGAGGTTTGCTATTTAACCTTTTTAACTTAACCAAATCAGGATTTTAATAAATTATAACATTTAATGTCTATTGATAAATAAAATAGTTTATATATTTTAAATGTATATGTATTTGTATTTATTTATACTGTGAACAGTCAATTCTTCTTTCAGTAAGTGATTAAAAAGATATATAACCTGTAAGAAATTGAACATTCTGATCCTGTTTTCATAACAATATTAGCTAATATTCATTGAAAACTGACTCTGTTTCTTTTTTTTTTTTTTCCTGAGACAGAGTCTTGCTCTGTCCCCCAGGCTGGAGTGCAGTGGCGCGATCTCGGTTCACTGCAAGCTCCACCTCCCGGGTTCACGCCATTCTCCTGCCTCAGCCTCCCAAGTAGCTGGGACTACAGGTGCCCGCCACTACACCTGGCTAATTTTTTTTATTTTTTAGTAGAGATGGGATTTCACTGTGTTACTCAGGATGGTCTCGATCTCCTGACCTCGTGATCCACCTGCCTTGGCCTCCCAAAGTGCTGGGATTACAGGCGTGAGCCACTGCGCCCGGCCTATGACTCTGTTTCAGGTACTATTCGTGGTGTGTGTGTGTGTGTGAGCGCGTGTGTGTGTGAGCACGCGTGTGTGTTTTGTTTTTTGAGACAAGGTCTTACTCTGTTACCCAGGCTGGAATGCAGTTATACAATCATGACTCACTGTAGCTTCAACCTCCCCAGGCTCAAGTGATCCTCCCATGTCAACTTCCCAAGTAGCTGAGACTATAGGCAGGCACCACCATGCCTAATTTTTGTGTTTTTAGTAGAGATGGGGTTTTGCCATGTTGCCCAGGTTGGTCTCGAACTCCTGGGCTCAAGCGATCTACCCACCACTGCCTCCCAAAGTGCTGGGATTACAGGAGTGAGCCGCTGCACTCAGCCAAAAGGAGGTTCTGGAAGGCCATTCCTGTCTGTGTGATTCTGTGAAAAGACTTCAAGAACTATGTTCCTGCACACACCTCCATGAAAGTAGCCATGTATATACATGTGTACATACATGTATAAGTACAAGGTGACATACATGAAGATGTAAGAAGTGGGGTCAGCAATCACATGTTTAAAGGAGCTGAGAAGTAGAGCAGAGAGAGCCTGAATTTTAGAGCCAGACTTCTGTTTTCTATTTGCTAGCGAGGGGGAGACTGAGCAGAGTGATCACACACACACACACACACACACACACACCCCCTAAACAAAGCGGACCCTTCCTGAGAATAGGATAATGATAATGATGACAGACGAGGATAATGATGCACAAATCCACCAGCAGTGCTGGATTCGCCCGTTCTGAGTGTCTTGCCCACAGAAGTGTACACATCTTTCTAACTACCTTCCAAGATCTTTACCCAAGAGAACCTGACAGCTTTGTTGGCCTCTGTCCCTGCAAGGAGCTCAAACAAGCAGCTCTCCATCCCTCCCTGTCATGTGGCAGAAGATTTTTGCCTCACTCCTCCAACCGAGGGCTTCCTGCAGACTGCTAGGAAAACCGTCTCAGAGAAGTCAGCGGAGAGCCTGTTTACCAAGCAACACTGCACAGCCCATGCAAGGACTCCTTTGAGAAATGGGAAACTGTCAGGATGGTGGATAGAATGAACTCGATTTCCCATTATTGTTTTCAAATAAATGGAGTCCAGTTTGCTTCCACTATAATCCAGGCATAACATTTATATGAGAACATAAAATACTACACAGCTGTAAGTAAAACAATATGTGTGTTCCTGAATAATAGTGATACCACTTGCCAGTAAGACTATATTTTGACCAAATAAAAGATGACCTAAATTTGACTCAGTGGGATGGGATTTACTCCATGATCGCTTCTTGAAAATAAAGGGATAGAGAGAGGGGGCTTTCATGAGGGTAGAAGGAAATGGACAAGGAGGACAAGAGGAAAACAGGATGGAAAGTTAGATGCCCATCGATGAGTTTGAAAGCGTACTTTGTACAAAGAATAAAGAGCTTGATTTCACACGTCTAGTGAATTCCTCCCAAATAAAACCTTATTTTATATCAGACACCCACATTGCAGAGTCCCACATAGGCTGACATCCAACTCTCCAGTCTACAGTCATTTTTATGCATTCCTCCACTCCCTCTTTCATTCATATGTATGATGGTCGCACAAATATGTATTGTGGACTTAATATGTAACAGGCTCTCTGGTAGGATGGGAAACAGACCCTGCCCTGAGCCAGTTTACAACCCTGTGGGGAAGGCACCAAGGGAACAGGCTATTTCAATCTAGTGATAAGTGTCACGACGGGAGAAACCTCAACACAGTGTCCTCAGAATCTGCAGAGGCAGCGCAAGGGATCCCAAGGCTGCACATAAGAGGATGCTACATGACCAGAGGAACCAAACTTGATAACGCTGGAACTGGATTCAGAAGAAAGAGTAAATCCCAGCACTTTGGGAGGCCAAGGCAGGAGGATTGCTTATGGCCAGGAGTTCAAGACCAGCCTGGGCAACATAGCGAGACCCTATCTCTACAAAAAGAAAAGAGAAGGGAAGGGAAGGGGAGGGGAGGGGAGGGGAGAAAAGGAAAGGAGAGGAGAGGAGAGGAGAGGAGAGGAGGCTGGGCGTGGTGGCTCACGCCTGTAATCCCAGCACTTTGGGAGGCAGAGGAGGGCAGATCACAAGGTCAGGATATCAAGACCATCCTGGCTAACACGGTGAAACCCTGTCTCTACTAAAAATACAAAAAATTAGCCAGGTGTGGCAGCATTCGCCTGTAGTCGGAGCTACTTGGGAGGCTGAGGCAGGAGAATGGTGTGAATCCGGGAGGCGGATGTTGCAGTGAGCCGAGATTGGGTGACAGAGCAGGGATTCCAGCCTGGGTGACAAAGCAAGACTCTGTCTCAAAAAAAAAAAAAAAAAAAAAAAAAAAAGAGGACTGGCAGGGCACAGTGGCTCACACTTGTAATTCCAACACTTTGGGAGGCCGAGGCGAGCAGATCACCTGAGGTCAGGAGTTCGAGACCAGCCTGGCCAACATGGTGAAACCCTGTTGCTATTAAAAATACAAAAATTATCCGGGTATGGCAGTACATACCTGTAATCCCAGCTACTCAGGAGGCTGAGGCAGAAGAATCACTTGAACCCGAGAGGCAGAGGTTGCAGTGAGCCGAGATCGTGCCACTGCACTCCAGCCTGGGCAACAGAATGAGACTCCATCTCAAAATAAATAAATAAATAAATAAATAATTTTAAAATTTAAACAAATAATTAGCTTGGCATGGTGGCATGCAGCTGTAGTTCCAGCCACTCTGGAGGCTGAGGTGGAAAGATTGCTTGAGCCCAGGAGGCAGAGGTGGAAAGATTGCTTGAGCCCAGGAGGCAGAGGTTGCAATGAACTGAGATTGCACCACTGCACTCCAGCCTGGGCAATAGAGTGAGACAAAAACCGAAAAGAAAAGAAAAAAGAAAAGTAGAGCACTGCTACATGGCAATTCCAGCCAAGGAAGGGGGAACACAGAGGGGAAAACACAGCGTTTCCCTTTAATAGCTCTGCCCAGTTGTTGCACACTTCACTACTCCCCACAGGCTACTGGCTACAACTTAGTCACATAACCACACCTGGCTTCCAGAAAGCCGGAAATAAGTTCTTATTCAGGGCAGCCACGAGCACAGATAAACACTTGTATGACATGGAAGCAAGGGAAACATACATTGGGAGCAAACCAACCCTCTCTGCCACAGCGTACGAGCCCTCCTCTTCCTCTTGTCCTGTCTGAGATAGACAGAGACATTAAAGGGTTTTCCAGGAACCCCCTGGAGAACAGGATACACATTCGTATGCATGCACACACAAACCCAAATGCAATACAACAATTAACCATAAGTTTTTCATTAAAACAAAAAGATAAAGAATGAAAACTTACAACAGAAGACTCAAAGCTGTAGCAAAGAGGCTGGAGCAGGCTCTCTCTGCAGGTACAGACCTAGAGGGGGATGCAGAGGGGTATTAGCTAAGAAAAATGTGAAGGTAGATGGAGCCCCCATCACCTTCCCTTCTCCTGAGTTCTCCCTCACTGTGACATTCTCCCCTTATCACCAACTCTTCCACTGGATCAAAACATGCTCAGACATTGATCTGCTAACAAAAACAGCATGAGCACACCATTGGGATGTACAAGCATTTCTGGAAGTGTCAAAGGAACCAAACTCCTCCCAGCTCGAAGATTGATTAGCTAAATAAACTTGAGCTAGATGTATATTCTCTTTGTGTATCAATTTCCTCCAAATCCAATGAAGACTAAACAATACTTGCCTTACCTTCTTCATAGGCTTGTGGAGGGAACCGGGGAAATGGGATATCTGGGTATTAGTTTTCTATTTCTGTGTAACAAATCACCACACACTCTGTGGCTTAAAACAATAGCTATTTATTTATTTATTTATTTTTATTTATTTGAGACAGGGTCTCGCTCTGTTGCCCAAACTAAAGTGCAGTGGCATGATCTTGGCTCACTACAACCTCTGCCTCTTGGGCTCAAACAATCCTCCCACCTCAGCATCCCAAGTAGCTGAGACTACAGGCATGTGCCACCACGCCAGGCTAATTTTTGCAGCGATAGGATTTCGCCATGTTGCCGAGCCTTGTCTCGAACTCCTGAGCTCAAACAATCTGCCCGCCTTGGCCTCCCAAAGTGCTGGGATTATAAGTGTGAGCCACCGGCTAAAACAATACCCATTTATGATCTTATTGTTTCCATAGGTCAGAAATCCGGGCATAGAGTGACTAGATTCTGCGTTCAGTGTCTCACGGGCTGAAACCAAGGTGTCAACTGGAGCTGCGTTCTTAGCTGGGACTTGGATACTCTTCCAAGCTGAGGTTGGCAGAATTCATTTCCTTGTGAGTGTAGGACTGAGGGCCCCTTTTTCCTTCAAGCCATTGACAGGAATGGCTCTCAGCTCCTAGTGACTGTCTGCAGTTCCTAGCCATGTGGATGTTGCAAGGTAGCTCCTCATTCTGTCTTCTTTACCTGTGTAAGTTGATTATGTTCCAAGCAACACTCCTTCGGGGGAATCTGTTTGCACTGGCTGAGGGTCAGGCATGTTGGCTCACGCCTGGAATCCCAGCACTTTGGGAGGCCAAGGCGGGAGGCTCACTTGAGCCCAGGAGTTTGAGACCAGCCTAGGCTACATATCTGAACCCTTTTCCTTTCTCTGGTACATTTCATATTCACCAAAAAGACGAGATAGCCTTATGACAGGAGTAAGGACTTTGGAGTCCGGTAAATGTGGATTCAGAATTTCTCTCCAGCTTTTCCTAACTGAATGTTACTCAGCCTCTCTAACTCATGACTTCCTCCTCTGTACATTTGGGAAAACACCAACCACACAGGGATGTTGGGGGATGAAACGACAGAGGATTCACAGGAATTCAATGATACCACATTCATAGCATATGGCAGGTGTGGGCTCCAGGTCCTTCCCCCTTTCCCATCTTCTATTCCACATCATTAACTCCCTTTCTTTCTCCCTCCCGCCCTATCTTCCTTCCTTCCTCCATTTCAAAGAACAGCTAAAACTGGTGATGCAGAAATGACTACAGTAAAGCTGACCCTAAAACAACACAGAGGTTAGGGGCACTGACCCCACACACATTCAAAAACCCATGTCTAACTTTGTTTTGGAAGGCTTTTTTTCTTTGAGATAGGATCTGGCTCTATTGCCCAGGCTGGAGTACAGTGGCATGATCTTGGCTCACTGCAACCTATGTCTTCTGAGCTCAAACCATCCTTCCACCTCAGCCTCCCGAGTAACTGAGACCACATGCGCACGCCACAATGCCCCGCTAATTTTTGCATGTTTTTGTAGAGATGGAGTTCAACCATGTTCTCCAGGCTGGTCTCGAACTCCTAAGCTCAAGTCATCTGCCCACCTCAGCCTCCTACTGTGCTGAGATTCTAGGTGTAAGCCATGACACCCAGCCCCATGCATAACTTTTTTTTTTTTGACGAAGTCTCGCTCTTGTCCCCCAGACTGGAGTGCAGTGACGAGATCTTATCTCACTGCAACCTCCGCCTCCCGGGTTCAAGCGATTCTCCTGCCTCAGTCTCCCCAGTAGCTGGGATTACAGGCCCCCACTACTGCGTCCGGCTAATTTTTGTATTTTTAGTAGAGACAGGGTTTCACCATAATGGTCAGGCTGGTCTCAAACTCCTGACCTCGTGATGCACCCACCTCAGCCTCCCAAAGTGCTGGGATTACAGGCGTGAACTACCACGCCCGGCCCATGCATAACTTTTGACTCTCCAAAAACTGAACTACTAAGAGCCTACTGTTGACTGGAAGCCTTACCTACCAATAACATAAACAGTCAATTAACATATATTTTTGCATGTTGTATGCATTATACACTGTATTCGTACAATAAAGTAAGTTAGAGAAAAGAAAATGTTATTAAGAAAATCACAAGGAAAAGAAAATGTATTTACTGTTCATTAAGTGGAATTGGATCATCATGAAGGTCTTCATCCTCATCATCTTCACGTTGAGTAGGAGAAGGAGAAGAGGAAGGGTCTTGATGTCTCAGGGTGGCAGAGGCAAAAGAGATAGAGGAGGTGGGAGGGGAGGCAGGAGAGGCAGGGTAACTTTTATTGAAAACAAATCCATGTATAAGCAGACCTGCGCATTTCAAACCTGTGTTGTTCAAGGTTCAACTGTGTATTACATTGGAAGATAACTACCTTATAATTACACCCAAACCCATTCCACTTGAATGCCAACATTACAAGAACTCTGGTAAATGGGGTTTTGATACTAACCAATCATTTCCAGATGGAACTATTAGCATGATAATCCTGTTCTCTCATTGTCCTGATACCATTTTTTATACTTTTCTTGAAAAATGTACTTGGACTGCGTTCTCACATAGTTACTACACTCTAACAGATTTATGCTCCTTAGAAGAATGGGTCTAGTCATGAAAGTGTTCCAAATCTGTCTCTTACAGAGATGCTCAGGATAAAAGAAAGATTAGTGGTCAAAAGTAATGTAACTGAAATGCGGAGGCTGCCCCAGGGGAAATGTTAAGGGCTGCCTGGCACAAGCTAGCACCTTCTGGCAAACTTCTCAAAGTGCTGAAATAGAAGGCTCAAGAGTCACCTGCTTAAGTAATGGTCTCCAAGGCAAAATATCAGGAGTCCTGTTCAGCCGCCACAATGAGCTATTATATGTATGTGACACCCATGTAACATGAGAATTATACCAGACATGAGGTTGGTTTTTTTTTAATGCATAAAGCATGATTCTAACTCGTTGTTTTTTGCAAACATGTTGATCATGTGAGAAGGGTTTCAGAAGCAAGACTCATTTATTCAACATTTCTAGGCTCAAGAAATCACCAATACATTGATGCAAACACCGGTTCTGGAGAAGAGAATTGTCAATAGGGGCCTCCGGCCCTCCCCTCCGTCGCTGAGATGCCTTCTTCATTGTGGTGCTGTTAGGGAGGGTTCCAGGGAAAGGGTAACATATCCACTGAGTTCTAACAATCAACGGAGAGTCCAGCAGCTCAGGCAGATCATGCCAAAGTCAAGCCCCCTTCAGTAAAATGGCCCATCTATAAATCATTAGAGATTGTGAGTGCCAAGAAAGCTACTGGATTACTTCAGCATAATAGGCAGAAAGCTTGCATTTGCCAAATGCTTTACAACCATTTTTTATGAAGTATTACACATAATACCCTGGGAGATAAATGAACAATATAATTACCATTTTATAACTAAGGAAGCAGATACCCAATGGAGGTGCTCTGGGAGTTAGTAGCAAACTAATGCTAGAATCCCTTGACCAAACTCCCTGGGTCAACATTATTTTTGTTTGTTTGTTTGTTTGTTTGTTTTTTGCTCTGTCACCCAGGCTGGAGGGCAGTGGTGTTATCATAGCTCACTGCAACCTCAAACCAACCTCCTACACTCAAGCAATCCTCCCACCTCAGCCTCTCAAATAGCTGGGACCATAGCCATGCACCACCATGCCCCACTACTTTTTAAATTTTTTGTAGAAACAAGGTCTCACTATGTTGCCCAGGTTGGTCTTGAACCCCTGGGCTCAGGCAATTCTCCCACCTCCGTCTCCCAAAGTGTTGGGATTACAGACGTGTGTCACCATGCCTGGCAACATTCTTTCTAGTAAACTACTTTGCCTCATATAAGCATGTCCTTACATTGACTTAAAACAAGGGTATACATTTAAAATCTAGGTGCAGTGGTGTGTACCTGTTGTCCCAGCAACTCAGGAGACTGAGGAAGGAGGATTGCTTGAATCTAGAAGTTTAAGTCCAGCCTGGGCAACATAGCAAGATCCCATCTCTAAAATATATATATATAAATATATATGTTATATATATAATTTTATATTTTTTTCTTTTCTTTTTTCTTTTTTTTTTTTTTTTGGTGACAGAGCTTTGCTCTTATTGCCCAGGCTGGAGTGCAATGGTACGCTCTCAGCTCACCGCAACCTCTGCCTCCCGGGTTCAACCCATTCTCCTGCCTCAGCCTCCCAAGTATCTGAGATTACAGGCATGTGCCACCACGCCTGGCTAATTTTTGTATTTTTAGTAGAGAGGGGTTTCACCATGTTGGCCAGGCTGGTCTTGAACTCCTGACCTCAGGCAATCTGCCCACCTCAGCCTCCCAAAGTGCTGGGATTACAGGCGTGAGCCACCGCACCTGGCTACATTTTTTTTTTATTTTAAAAATATCAAAGTTTAAAATCTGAGCCTGAGCAAAATCCATCTTCATGAATTGCACCTTAGGCCTTAAGAGGAGAAAGTGTACTTCCTGCTACGATACAGAACTAATTGACTGATACCAAGTGTATTAGTTAGGGTACAGTCACAATTGTTGTAATAAGGGGAACTTATTAATAAGGGGAAGTATTTAAGTCCCCAAAGCACAGGGACTTAAATACTTAAATACTGTCACATATAATAGTCCAGAGGCGCACTGACCAAAGCTGGCGGGGCAGCTCTAAGCTCTACCATCCTTCACGTGTGGCTCAGAAGTCGTATCCACCCACCTTCACTCACATCCCATTGGTCAGAACAGGCACTTGGCCCCAAACAAGACCAAAAATGTAGTCTGGTTGTATAGCCAAATACCTGGCAAAAATTTAGGAGTTGCATAAGGAAGGAAAGAGTGGTATTGACCAACAAAGAGTAGTCATTGTCTCACTACACGTAAGAGGCAAAGATTTCCAATCCTCAGATTCGGTGTTCACCTTCCCTGCTCCAATGGGGAAAACTTGACAGAGCAATGTCAACCCTGAGAGAATAGGAGGGAACTGGGTGTCAAACAGGCATGATGTTAGGACCCAGGTGGGCTGCATGATGATACCTGCTCTGTCATATGTTAGCTGTGAGATCTCAGACAAGTCATTGAAATGCAGCATCTCAGTTTCCTCATCTGTAAAATAAACAACTTGATAGATGAGATTACCTCTACATCTTACATGTAATGATGTCGGGGTCAACAGTATAACAGGATTGACTTTGAAACATACCATATCCCCTCAAGTTAACCAATAAATAACCAGAACTCATATCACCTGTTTTTAGTCTTAAATGGAATGTATATAATGGATCTATCTTGTGAAAATAATTGCATGGGCCGGGCACGGTGGCTCAAGCCTGTAATCCCAGCACTTTGGGAGGCCGAGACGGGCGGATCACGAGGTCAGGAGATCGAGACCATCCTGGCCGACACGGTGAAACCCCGTCTTTACTAAAAAATACAAAAAACTAGCCGGGCGAGGTGGCGGGCGCCGGTAGTCCCAGCTACTCGGCAGGCTGAGGCAGGAGAATGGCGTAAACCCAGGAGGCGGAGCTTGCAGTGAGCTGAGATCCGGCCACTGCACTCTAGCCTGGGTGACAGAGCAAGACTCCGTCTCAAAAAAAAAAAAAAAAAAGAAAAGAATTGCATGATTTAGTATGTAGATAAGTCTTGTGTGTTTCTAAAGCTTTTGTCATACAGAAATATTTACCAGTCCTACCCACAAGTTAAAAACAAAAAAAAGCTGAAGTTTTCTTATACAAACTTTCAACCACTTTCAATAAGAAATGGGAATACAGGTTGAGTATCTCTTACCCAAAATGCTTGGGACCAGAAGGATTTTGGATTTTGATTCTTTTCAGATTTTGGGGTATTTATATATACATAATGAGATATCTTGGGAATGTAACCCAAGTCTAAACACAAAATTTATTTATGTTTCATATACACCTTGTACACATAACCTAAAGATAATTTTACATAATATTTTTAATAATTTTGTGCATAAAACAAAATTTATATTAAGCAATTAATATGTGGAATTTTCCACCTGTGGCATCATGTTGGCATACAAAAGTTTTAGATTTTGGACCATCTCAGATTTTGGATTTTCAGATTAGAGATGCTCAACCTGTATCTGTACAATTCTAGTGAATCGCTATTCAATCTTATCTATAAGCCTATATTACCATGAATATCTGACCAAAGGTTAATAAGGATATTAAGTACTTTCAAATGCACTAATCTTCATGGTTAGGGCAAATATTTTTTTAATACTTTTGTTTTAACACAGAGTCTTGCCCGGTCACCCAGGCTGGAGTACAGTGGTGAGATCACAGCTCACTGCAGCCTCAACCTCATATGCTCAAGCAATCCTCCCACTTCAGCTTCCCAAGTAGCTGGGATCACAGGTGTGTACCACCAAGTCTGGATAGTTATTTATTTATTTATTTATTTATTTATTTATTTATTTTGTAAAGATGCATTCTCACTATGTTGCCCAGCTGGTCTCGAATTCCTGGGCCCAAGTGATCCTCCCACCTCAGCCTCCCGGAGTGCCAGGATTACAGGCCTGAGCTGCTGTGCCTGGCTACAAATACGTTTTACACACACTTTCCCCTGCTATGATTATGCAAATATCTCTCATCAGCATGGGAAGTATGGAAGTCTGACTTCTAGAAATAGGAGATAACTGAACCCGAATTCCCTAAGAGCCTGTGAACATTTTAAAACATATTCCCAAGGGTCGAGTCTCATCATCCTTGAGTGTCATTCAAGGCTAATTTTATTGAATACATCAGATGATGAAGCTGATAGTGGAAACAAACCAATAAAGCTGTTGTTCTTTTTTGTTGTTGTTGTTGTTGAGACGGAGTCTTGCTCTATTGGCAGGCTGGAGTTCAGTGGCACGATCTCGGCTCACTGCAACCTCCACCTCCTGGATTCAAGCAGTTCTCCTGCCTCAGCCTCCCTAGTAGCTGGGACTACAGACGCATGCCACCACGCCTGGCTAATTTTTGTATTTTTAGTAGAGACGGGGTTTCACCATGTTGGCCAGGATGGTCTCGATCTCTTGACCTTGTGATCCGCCCGCCTCGGCCTCCCACAGTGCTGGGATTACAGGGGTGAGCCACCGCACCCAGCCAGCTGTTGTTCTTATGTAAATAATAAACTGGTTCTGAAAGTATTCCTGAAGGTAGTCATGTTAAATTTTAAAAAATGATATATCGCTTCTCGGCATTTTGGCTAGGATACGTGCAAAGGAAATGATATGTTGCCTTTCAAGGTGATTACTTTTGAAGGCAAAATGTATAAATGTTGTTCTCTTTAATTTGGCTACATTTTTAAAAGTCTCACTGCTTTATAAATAGATAATAATTGTGTATTGTGTGAAATGAGTGCTTTCCTAGTGCCAGCCATTTTGCTAGATACTTTGGTGGGAATTTATCATCTCAACCTCACAAAAGTCTGTCTCCATCCCCTGTGCAGAATCTGAAAGTTGTCTGCCGGAGATCCATTCTTTCCTTATTCCTTAGAAGAGAGTCCCTATTTTATGTGAAACTTCAAGGCGCCCAACGGAAGCACTAATTTATCTATTTATCTTTTATTTATCTATTTGTTTATTTTGAGATGGAGTTTCGCTCTTGTTGCCCAGGCTGGAGTGCAATGGTGCAATCTCAGCTCACCACAACCTCTGCCTCCCGGGCTCAAGTGATTCTCCTGCTTCAGCCTCCCGAGTAGGTGGGATACATCCCACATACACACCACCACACCTGGCTAATTTTTGTATTTTTAATAGAGATGGGGTTTCATCATGTTGGTCAGGCTGGCCTCGAACTCCTGACCTCAGGTGATCCACCCGCCTCAGCATCCCAAAGTGCTGGGATTACAGGTATGAGTCACTGAGCCCAGCCCTAAAGCACTAATTGACCAGCTCACCTGGTGATTAGCAGTAGCCAACAGGATGGAAACAGAAGTTGTTCAGTGACACCTCCAGAAGAGAAGAGACACAGATTGATGACATGCATGCCCTCTTTGTCCTTTCCCATTTTTCTGCTGCCTGGAGTATGGATGAGATGGTTTGAGCTCCAACTGTCATCTTGTAATTTGTGGATGGAGATTACAAACTAAAGGTAGCAGAGGTAAAAGAAACCTGGGTCTCTGGTATGATCAAGGAGCTGCCAACCTAGCCACTGGCTGTCTACCACCAGAATTATTTCATACAAGAGAAAAATTAACTTATGTGACTAAACCACTATTCTTTGGGATGTTTTGTTCTATGTTGTTTAACCTAATTATAACCGAGACACCTTCCTTCATCTTACATAGAGGCCAGGCATGGTGGCTTATGCCTGTAATCCCAACACTCTGGGGGGCCATGGTGGGAGGATCACTTGAGGCCAGGTGTTTGAGACCAGGCTGGGCAACATAGCGAGACCTCGTCTCTACTAAAAACAAAAACAAACAATCAAAAAAAGATTAGCCAAGTGTGGCGATGCCTGCCTGTGGTCTTAGCTACCCAGGAGGCTGAGACAGGAGGGTTGTTTGAGCCCAGGAGTTTGAGGCTACAGTGAGCTGTGATCCTGCCTCTGCATTCCAGCCTGGGCAACAGAGTGAGACCCTGTCTCAAAAAAGAGACAGTGTTGAGACTTACATATAAGAGAATTGAGAATTTAGTAGCTTGTCTGAGGTCCAATAGCCAGTGGAGAGCCTGGATTCAACCCAGGCAATCTGACTACAGAAACTCCTATTTCTCAGGGCCCACATATACATTAGTTTACTAATTAAGAAAAAAATTCACAGTATTTGTCCATTCACTTCCATTTAGCCCCAGTACAATGCTATAAAAATCACAGAAGTGGTTGAAGGTAAAGTAAGGTAGACTGTCTTAAAATCCAAGGTACTGGGTCTATGGATTACTGACTAAGTATATCATTTACCTGTTATTTAAGTTCATGAAATTGATGTAAAGACTATTATTCAATGCTAAAAGTCCACTCCTCTTGCACAACAAATTTTAGAAGTGACTTATCAGTAGGCCAAGAATGTTCTCAGACCACAAAACTAAGTCCCTGTATCCCCCTCCAAGGATATGCATGGCTCTATGGATGAAGCCATGTTACCAGTCCAAGCCTTCTTCACAACAGGATAATTCTCAATTTCCTGGATTGTGTGACTGATGGGGAAAGGAAGACATAAGTCAGCTGTGATATGCTCAAGATATTCTGCACCTGCGATTAAATAATGGTCATGCGTGTAAGAGCTATATTCCATTCACAACAGAATACCAGGGAAGCACAGTGTTCCATGTGAAACCACATTCTCCCATGACTTTAGATGAAAGCCAAGAGCAGCCAAAGGCTCACGTATGCTTTCAGTGCCCAACCAAAAGGAAATTCTACAGTAACCACCACATTTCATTTTGCTGATTAGAATAAACCCCAAACAGTTTCATTAAAATTAAGGCCTATAATTGCATGGAGAAAATGGCCAGATTGCAATATGGGCTATTCTGTCTTCCCAGGCATACACAGTGATAATTGACATAGGCCACCACCTAATCACCAGAGTCAACCAGATCATGAAATCACTGAAAGAGACAATGACAAGTTCACAGCTCAGTGCAGAAAGGCCAAAACTCAGGGGCCTGCTCCTACAAAAACAGAGTAATCACTAACCAAATACCACGGAAACTCAGTCAGGGTCTGGGGAATCATGGAAGCTACACAGCTACATTTTTTTTCGTTAGGAGGTTTGAATTGCCTTTTTTTTTTTTTTTTTTTTTTTTTCTGAGATGGGGTCTTGCTCTGTCATCCAGGCTGGAGTGCAGTGGCATGATCTTGGCTCACCGCAACCTCTGCCTCCTGGGTTCAAAGGATCATCCCACCTCCTCCTCCCAAGTAGCTGGGAATACAGATGCCCACACCACCCCCAGCTAATTTTTGCATTTTTAGTAGAGACAGTGTTTCACCATGTTGGCCAGGATGGTCTTGAACTCCTGACCTCAAGTAATCTGCCCACCGGAGCCTCCCAAGGTGCTGGGATTACAGGTGCGAGCCACCATGCCCAGCCTGAACTGCATTTCTAAACCTTTGTGCTGGGCATCCGTTTCGTCCTCCTAGATCACCCTTCTCTACACAAAAGGCTGATCTATAAGGATGACATCAAACAGCTATGCTGTCCCTGGCTTCTGGTAGAGTTTGGCAAACAGGGAGCCCCAGCAGATGATGGAGGGAGAGAGGAGAGTCAGGTCAGGGTGTGGGTTCTACTGAGTCATCGTGAGCTGGCTGAGCCTCTCAAATGGGGTCCATGGCTCCTGTCAGGCATTCCTCCCTCTAGAGCTGTCTAGCTCTCTCCAGGCTCCAGTGTCTCTCCCTTTCCTCACTCCATCCACCCTCACAGTGGTAACACTGCCCACCACGATCTACCCTGGCTCCCCACAGGACTTCCAACACCCTGCCCTGCCCCAACTTCATAAACTCTCCTCAAATGACCCAGTTGGAATATGCCCTTCATTTCCTGTCAGAGCCCTAACATGACTTCTGAGCAGATGCAAACACATATATGGAAATTGAGAGAACGCTGGACTGAGGGTGAGTGAACCTTCAGGGATTCCAGCAGCATTCCACCACGCTCGTCTGTGTGGCAGGATGAGATACCCAGTTTATCTGCTCTTGACCTTCTATTGGATAAAACGAAGGACTGAGGCCACGTGCAGTGGCTCATGCAGGTAATCCCAGCACTTTGGGAGGCCGAGGTGGGTGGGTCACTTGAGATCAGGAGTTCTAGACCAGCCTGGCCAACATGGTGAAACCCCGTCTCTAATAAAAACACAAAAATTAGGCTGGATGCAGTGGCTCACGCCTATAATCCTAGCACATTGGGAGGCTGAGGCAGGTGGATCACTTGAGGTCAGGAGTTTGAAACCAGATTGGCCATCATAGTGAAACCCCATCTCTACTAAAAATACAAAGAATTAGCTGGGCATAGTGGTGCACACCTGTAACCCCAGCTAAATCGGGAGGCTGATGCAGGAGAATCGCTTGAACCTAGGAGGCGGAGGTTGCTGTGAGCCAAGATCGCGCCACTGCACTCCAGCCTGGGCAACAGAGTGTTTAAAATAAAAAGAAAAGGCCGGGCGCAGTGGCTCAAGCCTGTAATTCCAGCACTTTGGGAGGCCGAGACAGGTGGATCACGAGGTCAGGAGATTGACACCATCCTGGCTAACATGGTGAAACTCTGTCTCTACTGAAAAATACAAAAAACTAGCTGGGCGAGGTGGCGGGCACCTGTAGTCCCAGCTACTTGGGAGGCTGAGGCAGGAGAATGGCGTGAACCCGGGAGGCAGAGCTTGCAGTGAGCTGATATCTGGCCACTGCACTGCAGCCTGGGTGACAGAGCGAGACTCCGTCTCAAAAAAAAAAAAAAAAAAAAAGAAGAAAAAATATTAAAACAAAACAAAGGTCTGAAATCATCTCGACAATCTCGTCGAATGTAAAATCATTCTACAGACCTTCTTTACCTTCCCTACACTTCCTCGTTTCTCTTCCTCATGACTTCTCCTTTCACACACAGCTTCCTCCCCCATGAACACCATACATCCCAATGGCAACCCAGGGACAGTACAGAACACTTAGGGTTAGAAACAAAACAAATAAAATCACTTTTTTTCTCCTCACACATCTTAATCTCAGAGCCACTACAAAAATTAGACTCACCAAATTCTACTTGAAATTTTAATATGAATATAAAACCATTTGGCAATATGATAATTGGCATAAATTAGAACTTCATAGTTAAACAGAACAGTTGAACAGTTCAGGTTAAAATTGCTTTTGAAAGAAAATAAAATTACTTTTGAATATTGAGGTGCCCAAGGTTAAAAAACTATAAATGGGTCCTTGGTCAGCTAATTCCAAAACAATACACCCCAGACTTCTGTTAACACTTAATTAACACAAAACTAAAACAAAATGCAGAACAGTGTTGGAATCTGGGGTCCAGAAAAGAATTCAGCCAATTTACGGTTGTCAACCACTTAATGCAACTTGAGCCTGGGACAAAACAGAATTCTAAACCTTCTCCCATTTCCAATTATGTAAACCGCAAAATCAGCTGCTGCCACAAGTATGCATAAATGTAATCCCCAACTTTCCAAGTTAAACCTAGGTCTACCCTTAAAGGATGCAGCGAAGACTGTGACCTCAGAATGGGGTGGAAATGGGCAAAGACAAGAGTCAAGGGTGAGCCTTCACTCTGCAGTTTTCTGCAGACCGTGGGCGTTACAGGAGTTCCCTAGACCACTGTTTCTTCATTCATGAAGTGGAAATAGAAATGCCTACCTACTCCACCAATTCCACTTCTGGTTATATATCCAAAAGAATTGGCCGGGCGTGGTGGCTCACGCTTATAATCCCAGCACTTTGGGAGGCTGGGGTGGGAGGATCACGAGGTCAGGAGATCAAGACCATCCTGGCTAACATAGTGAAACCCCATCTCTACTAAAAATACAAAAAGAATTAGCCAGGTGTGGTGGCGGGTGCCTGTAGTCCCAGCTACTCAGGAGGCTGAGGCAGGAAAATGGTGTGAACCCAGGAGGCAGAGCTGTCAGTAAGCCAAGATCACACCACCACACTCCAGCCTGGACCACAGAGTGAGACTCCGTCTCAAAAAAAAAAAGGAATTGAGGCTAGGTGTGGTGGCTCACACCTGTAATCCCAGCACTTTGGGAGGCCGAGGCGGGCAAATCACAAGGTCAGGAGTTCAAGACTGGCCTGGCTAATGTGGTGAAACCCTGTCTCTACTTAAAATACAAAAATTCACCAGGCATGGTGCTGGGCACCTGTAATCCCAGCTACTTAGGAGGCTGAGGCAGGAGAATTACTTGAACCTGGGAAGCGGAGGTTGCAGTGAGCTGAGATCGCGCCACTGCACTCCAGCCTGGGCGAGAGAGTGAGACTCTGTATCAAAAAGAAAAAAGAAGAAGAATTGAAAGTAGGGTCTCAAAGAGGTCCTTACATACCCATTTATGTTCATAACAGCAGCATTAACAACAGCCAAAAGATGGAAACAACTCCTGTGTGCACCGGTGACTGAATAGATAACAAAATGCACTATATCCATACCATCGAATTTATTCTGCCTTAAAAAAGGAAGGAAATCCTGTCGCACGCTCCAACATGAATAAACTTTGAGGACAAATACGGTATGATTTCACTTACATGAGGTCCCTAGGGTAGTTCAATTTATAGTGAGAGAAAGTAGAATGGTGGCTGTCAGGAACCGGGGGAGGAGCCAATGGAGAGTTATTCAATGGAAGAGTGCAGCCATAGAAAAGTACAAGATAGGCTGGGCGTGGTGGCTCACGCCTGTAATCCCAGCACTTGGGGAGGCCAAGGCGGGTGGATCACGAGGTCAGGAGACTGAGACCATCCTGGCTAACACGGTGAAACTCCGTCTCTACTAAAAATACAAAAAAAAATTAGCTGGGCGTGGTGGCAGGTGCCTATAGTCCCAGCTACTCGGGAGGCTGAGGCAGGAGAATGTTGTGAACCTGGGAGACAGAGCTTGCAGTGAGCCGAGATCGTGCCACTGCACTCCAGTCTGGGAGACACAGTGAGAATCTGTCTAAAAGAAAAAAAAGAAGAAAAGTACAAGATAGTGTCTTTTGCGGGAACATAGGTAAAGTTGGAGGCTATTATTCTTTGCAAACTAATATAGGAACAGAAAACCAAATATTACACATTCTCATTTATAAGTGGGAGCTAAATGAAGAAAACTCATGAATGCAAAGAAGGGCACAACAGAAACTAGAGTCTCCTTGAGGGTGGTGAGTGGGAGGAGGCAGAGGAGCAGAAAAAAAATTTAAAACAAAACTATGAGCACTAGTACCCGGATGATGAAATAATCTGTACAACAAACACCCATGACGTGAGTTTCCCTATATAACAAACTGCCCATGTACCCCCGAACCTAAAATACAAGTTAAAAAAAACAAAACGAGTTTCATTTTGGGAAGATGAAAAAGTCCCGTAGATCTTTTTCACTATAATGTGAATATACTTAATACTACTGAACTGTACAGTTAGAAATGGTTAAGATGAGTAGGCCAGGCATGGTGGCTCATGCCTGCAAAACCAGCACTTTGGGAGGCCGAGGTGGGTGGATCACCTGAGGTCAGGAGTGCGAGACCAGTCTGGCCAACATGGTGAAACCCCGTCTCTACTGAAACTATTTTAAAAATTAGCCAGTGTGGTAGTGGGTACCTGTAATCCCAGCTACTCAGGAGGCTGAGGCCAGAGAATCGCTTGAACCCAGGAGATGCACGTTGCAGTGAGCCAACATGGTCCCATTACACTCCAGCCTGGGTGACAGAGTGAGACTCTGTCTTGAAAAAAAAGAAAAAGAAATGGTTAAGATGGCAAATTTCATGTTGCTTCTTACTACAATTTTTAAAGTGGCTACCTTATTTAATCTCTGTGAGAATTAAATGATAGTGAGTGCAAATGCCTGACATACAATAAATGCTCGGTAAATGTAATGTTCTTTTCCCTCTTCTTCTGAATGGCTTGGGAATTATCACAAATATTAAAGAGACTTCTAGCATCCAAAGCATATTGATATGGGTAGAAAGGGAGGATAAGATCTCAATTAATTTTCTTTGCCTCTCTCCTCCCTTTTCAACCCTGTGAATCAGGCCAGATACCACCCACTATGGTTTGAATGTTTGTGTCCCCTCCAAAATTTCTGTTGAAACCTAAATCTGCAATGCACAATATTAAGAGGTGGAGCCTTTAGGAGGTGATTCCATACGATGGAATACTATATGGAATATTCCCTCTCTGCCTTCATGAATGGGATTAGTGACTCTCTGAAAGGGCTGATGGGAGCAGCGTCCGTTCCCTTTGGAGGATGCAGCAACAAGGGGCCACCCTGAAGGCAGAGACCAGCCCTCACCAGACACCAAGTGTTGGTGCCTCAATCTTGGACTTCCCAACCTCTAGAACGGAAAGAAATACACTTCTATTGTTTACAAAGTACCTGGCCTTAGTATTTTGATATAGTAGCATAAATGGACTAAGACACCAAACCAACTCAAAGCTCAGGCTAACAACTCTGGATACAGTGTGCCACCAACTTGGGAAGTACTTGGCATCTATCACCTAATGTCCCAGAGCTGATTGCTGGGACCCCAGCAGCCCACCCGGTCTCCCTTTGCTCCAAAAAGAACAGCCCTGAGACAGTCCTTTCTGTGTGCCTCCTGTACTTGTTAAAAGGTAGCAGTATATCCATGCATTTACAAAACCGACAGCAGATACCACTGATGAACCAGGCACTGTTCTAGGCACATGGAGTATGGCAGAAAATAAGAGAGACAGGCCAGGCATGGTGGCTCACACCTGTAATCCCAGCACTTTGGGAGGCCGAGGTGGGCGGATCATCTGAGGTCAGGAGTTCAAGACAAGCCTGACCAACATGGTGAAACCCCGTCTCTACTGAAAATACAAAAAAAAAAAAAAAATTAGTCGGGCTTGGTGGTGGGCACCTGTAGTCCCAGCTACTCGGGAGGCTGAGACAGTAGAATTGCTTGAACCCAGGAAAAAAAGGTTGCAGTGAGACAAGATCGCACCACTGTACTCCAACCTGGGCAACAAAGTGAGACTCCCTCTTCAAAAAGAAAAAAAAAAAAAAAAGGCCAGGCGCAGTGACTCATACCTGTAATCCCAGCACTTTGGGAGGCCGAGGCGGGCAGATCACGAGGTCAGGAGATCAAGACCATCCTGGCTAACACGGTGAAACCCCGTCTCTACTAAAAATACAAAAAAATTAGCCGGGCGTGGTGGTGGGCACCTGTAGTCCCAGCTACTCAGGAGGCCAAGGCAGGAGAATGGCGTGAGCCCAGGAGGCAGAGCTTGCAGTGAGCCGAGATCGTGCCACTGCACTCCAGCCTGGATGACAGAGCGAGACTCCGTCTTTTTTTTTTTTTTTTTTTTTTTTTTTATATGGGGGCTTCCCTTGTCCCCCCGGGTGGGGGGGCGGGGGCGGG
>NC_037671.1:18029882-18055720 GCF_003255815.1 Theropithecus gelada
TTTTTTTTTTTTTTTTTTTTTTTTTTGAGATGGAGTCTCGCTCTGTCACCCGGGCTGGAGTGCAGTGGCCGGATCTCAGCTCACTGCAAGCTCCGCCTCCCGGGTTTACGTCATTCTCCTGCCTCAGCCTCCCAAGTAACTGGGACTACAGGCGTCCGCCACCTCGCCCGGCTAGCTTTTTGTATTTTTTAGTAGAGACGGGGTTTCACCGTGTTCGCCAGGATGGTCTCGATCTCCTGACCTCGTGATCCACCCATCTCGGCCTCCCAAAGTGCTGGGATTACAGGCTCGAGCCACCGCGCCCGGCCGAGACTCCGTCTTAAAAAAAAAAAAAAAAAAGTAATTTCTGGCACTTCTCAAAATTTAATTTTAAAGTCCACAGGTTTTGTCATTGTTCTGAGTCTTCTTGAGGGGGAGACAAGGAAAACTGCTTGATCACTAGTGGTAATGATGCCTAACAGTCAAAAATAACTGCAAGGAAACACCTTAGACATGAAAATCTATGTGTGATTATGCAATAAACAAATCTCCATTAGCTGTAGCAGATACAAACTACACATCTTCAACAGAACAAGAAACTATCAAATCAATAATAATATGAACTGTGGTTAACTACCTAATTCTAGAAAAGGGGAAGCAAATTTTTCCTTACCTTTTGACATTCTATGTTTCAAAGCAGTGTATGAAGAGAATACTGGACGGAGAATCCAGATCCGTATTCTACACCAGTGTTGTCCAAAAGAAATATTACTTTGGTACAAAAGTAATTGTGATTTTACCTTGAAATGTAATGGTGCAAAAACACTTAATCACCAGCCTTATAGAATGAGAGCCCTGTATGTTTTCTTGGTTTTTTTTTTTTGAGACAGAGTCTCACTCTGTTGCCGAGGCTGGAGTGCAGTGGCACCGTGTCGGCTCACTGCAACCTCTGTCTCCTGGGTTCAAGCAATTCTCCTGCCTCAGCCTCCCAAGTAGCTGGGATTACAGGTGGCTGCCACCATGCCCAGCTAGTTTTTATATATTTTTAGTAGAGACGGGGTTTCATCATGTTGGCCAGGTTGGTCTCGAACTCCTGACCTCAGGTGATCCACACACCTCGGCCTCTCAAAGTGCTGGGATTACAAGCGTGAGCCACCTCGCCCAGCCTGTTTTCTTGTTTCGTTTTGTTTTTGAGACAAAGTTTTACTCTTGTTGCCCAGGCTGGAATGCAATGGTGCAACCTCGGCTCAGTGCAACCTCCACCTCCCAGGTTCAAGTGATTTTCTGCCTTAGCCTCCCGGGTAGCTGGGATCACAGACCCGTGCCACCATGCCTGGCTAATTTTTATATTTTTAGTAGAAACGGGGTTTCACCATGTTGGCCAAGCTTATCTCGAACTCCTGACCTCAGGTGATCCTCCTGCCTCAGCCTCCCAAAGTGCTGGGATTACAGACGTGAGCCACAGTGCCCAGCCCCTATATGTCATTTTAAATATTCTAGTAGCCACACTGAAACGAATGAAGAGCAACAGCATATCAAAATACTATCATTTCAACATGTAATCAATGTGGAAATTACTGAGATATTTTACATTTTCTCATACATGGAGCAAAAGATTCTTCAAAATGCAATGTATATTTTACACTTGCATCACATGTCAGTTAGGAGCAGGCGCGTTTCAAATGCTCCATAGCCGTGTGTGTCTGGTGGCTACTGAGCACTAGACCCCGATCCTTTGACAGCTAGTGATGTGACCCTGGATCTAACCAAGGTCCTCAGTGGTTCCTCAGTTCTCTCACCTTTGAATTGAGAGAGGGAAATAATCAGCCAAAGTTCTTTCTACCTTAAATGCTATGGTGTCCATAATTTATGTAACAGTGGAAGACAGTCATCCTCCCATCCAGTTCCAAATGTAATCCATGATCTTTATTAATAGCAGGCTACTTTTTTATATAAAATGGATACATCCCTATTGTAAAAAAAAAAATTGAAAAACACCCAAAAAAGTATAAAAAACAAGATAAAATAATCCATAATCTACCCAAATATTTCTACTGTTACTATGTTGACTAATTAAGCCAGGCATGGTGGCTCTAGTCTGTAGTCCCAGCTACTCTGGAGGCTGAGGCAGGAGGATAGCTTAAGCCCAGGAGTATGAGTCCAGCCTGGGCAACATAGCAAGACTCCCCATCTCTAAAAAGAAAAACAGAGGGAAAAAAATCTATGTTGATGTAATTCCTTTCTGATTTTTTTTTTTTTTTTTTTTTTTTTACAAGATGGAGTTTTGCTCTTGTTGCCCAGGCTGGAGTGCAATGGTGCGATCTTGGCTCACCACAACCTTCGCCTCCCAGGTTCAAGAGATTCTCCTGCCTCAGCCTCTCAAGTAGCTGGGATTACAGGCATGCGCCACCACATCCGGCTAATTTTTTATTTTTAGTAGAGATGGGGTTTCTTCATGTTGGCCAGGCTGGTCTTGAACTGCTGACCTCAGGTGATCCGCCCACTTTGGCCTCCCAAAGTGCTGGAATTATAGGCGTGAGCCACCGTGCCCGGCTCTGATTTTTTTTTAACTCAATAAACAGCTGAAACTTTGGGGAGAAATTAATGTATTGCTATCCTCTCCCTTACATATACTAGGGATTTAAAAATAAAAGTCATATAATTCAGTTTTCAAGAAGACAGGTCTACCTTGTTTATACTTTTAACATGAAAAGAATTCAAATGATTTGCTTTCAAAATCAGTTCATTAGAGGAGTCTTTCTGTCTTTTATCTCTCATTTAATTTCTGTAGACTTTTGTTTATTTCCATGATGTGTTATCTTGGGAGTCTTTGGTTTCTGTCCATTTTCTCTCCTTTCCCCTCATCTGTATTCAAGGTCACCTGTTTCTACACACCCGTTTGGGGGCCCCACAAACTTATTACTGCTGCTGGTCAAGTCACAGAAGCAGTACTCTCCCAGAGAGACAATTTCCTTGGCAGTGCCAGAGTCTCTCGTTAGGATGAAAATAACCAGGCAGTCTCCAGCTCAGCTTGGCTATTAAGGGTTGCGATTATTTGGGATCAGCACCCCAGGGCAATGGTAAAATTTACTCTAAATTGCTTCCGCCAACCTTTCTGAAGGTTCTTTTCTAACCCAGCAATTAGTCAAAACCAAGACACTAAAATAACTTTGGAATACTTAGTGTATTTATCTGTGGGACTTGTTTGGATTTTAGAGAGGGATGAGAGAGGAAGATAGGGCTTTATCCCTCTTTAAAAGCCTCCCTTTCGTTTCCTTTCCTTGTTCCTCATTTCTGATTCCTTTTTATCATTCAAAACGAGGGCTGGGTTTTGGATGTATGTGTGTGGTATGTGTTTTTAAGCACACAGCCGGAAGAGGAGAGGAAATGGAATGAAAGGTGAAATGGTAACCACCCGGCATCAGGGCGCAGGGCCGAAAGGCACTAGACCTCCTCCTGTCCGAAACATGGGCCACCAAAAACCGGCGAGCTAGTGCCACTACCGGAGCCCATCAGGACATGCCCACTCTTTGATATGCTAATCAGTAGCTGTGGGTTGGTTGGAGCCGGCTGGAAAGCAGAGGGTTTCAGATGGCTGACTGGTTACAAAGCTGCAAACTTCAAAGCCCAGTTTAGAAGGTCCTGTTCTCATATGGCAGAATAAGTTTGCTTTTTACCATGCTGAAGAGAAAATCCCAACAAATGAGAGTGGAATCTTAAACAATGAGGCAGGCCCAACTCAAAATAAGGAACCAATCAGCAACATGGTTTCTATCTGTTCTTAGGACTTTAAACATTTCCAGATGATCGCATGCATCTGATTAGGGTCCCTGGAGCCCCTCTCTTCTATCAGGGCCTGCTGGAAGGAAGAACAGGAGGTTCCAAGGCTAGAGTCTCTGATTCAGACTCACTGGCAGGTAACACTCTACCCTGAATGACGTCGTGCTGGTTTCTAGCAGAAAGGCCAGCAGAGGGTAAGACTTCACGTGATGCAATTCTTATCTTTTAGCAGCGCATAGGTGATTTGCAAAATTCTCTTACCTTTTTTGACTCAGCACAGAAATTGTGGTACCTCACCAGGGTTGGCCTTTTTGTAATGTGGGCTGGGTGCAGTGGCTCACACTGTAATCTCACCACTTTGGGAGTCCAAGGCGGGAGGATCACTTGAGGTCAGGAGTTCCAGGCCAACATGGTGAAACCCCGTCTCTACAAAAAATACAAAAGTTAGCCGGGCATGATGGCGGGAGCCTGTAATCCCAGCTACTGGGGAGGCTGAGGCAGGAGAATCACTTGAACCCGGGAGGTAGAGGTTGCAGTGACCTGAGATCGCACCACTACACTCCAGCCTGGGCGACAGTGCAAGACGATGTTTCAGAAAAAAAAAAGAAAAAAGAAGGATACAACTCCTATTAGATTACAGCCCCGCCCTCGTGACTTCATTTAACCTTAATTACCTCCTTATAGGCCCCGGCTCCAAATACAATCACAGTGGGGGTTAGAGATTGAAGGAGATCAGAATATGCTACCCCATAATATGCCACATTGGCATATGGCAACTGAGAATCCACAGATGCAGAAACAAGCTTTCTCAGAACTTCCCTTACCGAACTAAAAACAGCAACTTCTAGGAAATAAAGCTGCTGTAAATCCCCTCTTCAGGTCATATCTACTCCCAGAAGGGAGAACACGAATAAAAGCTACCCCAATCCCTTCTCCAGGGGTTTTATGGTCCTGAAGGAGACGGAAAGATCGCTCAAACCTGTGTAAACAATCATTATCACAAACTTTATCTCTCATTTGCTCTCCTAAAAACCCATTTGTCTTTCCTAAAGAAACCTATTTGTTCCTCACATAAAAGCTTTTGCTCTCCCTCCCTTTCCCCTGCTAAGTTAGATGTATAAGCCTCTAACTTTAACCATTTAAAGAACCATCTACTTCTTTTGTGAGCATATACCTTTTTTCTGCTGTTAATATGTCTTCTGTCAGTTTAATTTGCAGGCCCAGAGATCCTGAACATAAGAGGGTAAAGAAAATTTTTTCTCCCCTATAATCTTCAACGTATGAATGGGGGCTAGGGGTGGGGGAGAATAGGACAGAATTCTGTTTATCATAGTATTCAAGTGTCCTCAGTTAACCAAACCCCTTATACACACACACCTTTGAAAAACAAACGTGGCAAGCTATGGGCAGAGCTGTGTCCATGAAGAGAGAATAGGAAAGAAGGGGGAAGGTGGGTGATGAACTACTGTGTGAACCAGATGGTGGCATCCTCCCTCATAGTTTTACCTGGAGGCACCACTACCTCCAGGCTTATTAGCTCTCCGGTTTCATCTTAAAAGGTCTTTTCCACTGGCTAACGGTATTTGTGTTGACCTGTGTGAGTTAGGGGGTGGTGTAGAAGGTTGACAAAGGGTAGTCATTGTGACAGGCGCTCGAACCAGAGTGACTCCATGTTGAATAGGGGCTGAGACCTACTGGGCTGCATTTCAAGGAGATTAGGCATTCTTTTTTCTTTTTTTCTTTTTCTTTTTCTTTTTTTTTTTTTTGAGACAGAGTCTCACTCTTGTTGCCCAGGCTGGAGTGCAATGATCTCGGCTCACTGCAACCTCCGCCTCCCGGGTTCAAGCGATTCTCCTGCCTCAGCCTCCCGAGTAGCTGGGATTATAGGTGCCCGCCACCACACCTGAGTAATTTTTGTATTTTTAGTAGGGATGGGGTTTCTCCATGTTGGCCAGGCTGGTCTCCAACTCCTGCCCTCAGGTGATCTGCCCACCTCAGCCTCCCAAAGTGCTGGGATTACAGGCGTGAGCCACTGCGTCCAGCCGAAGTTAGGCATTCTTAGTCACAGGATGAGATAGGAGGTCGACACAAGATATAGGTCATAAAGACCTTGCTGATAAAACAGGTGATGGTAAAGAAGCTGGCCACAACCCACCCAAACCAAGACTGTGACGAAAGTGACCTCTGGTCATCCTCACTGCTCATTATATGCTAATTATAAGGTATTAGCACGCTAAAAGACACTCCCACCAGCGCCATGACAGTTTACAAATGCCATGGTAACATCAGGAAATTATCCTATATGGTCTAAAAAGGGGAGGAACCCTAAGTTCCGGGAATTGCCCACCCCTTTCCTGGACACCTCATGAATAATCCATCCCTTGTTTAGCATATAATTAAGAAATAACTAGAAGTGTACTCAGTTGAGCAGCCCATGCCACTGCTCTGCCAATGGAGTAGCCATTCTTTTATTCCTTTGCGTTCCTAATAAGCTTGCTTTCACGTTACTCTATGGATACTCCCCGAATTCTTTCTTGTGCGAGGTCCAAGAACCCTCTCTTGGGGTCTGAATGAGGACCCCTTTCCAGTAACGTTGTGGCTTGAACGTAACCCTGCATTTCACCTGGGTACTTCCTAGGCTTCAATCCATCTGGAGGGGCTGGGAGGCAGCCCCGCAAGTGAGTTGCAGGAGAGTTGGCAGAGGCCCCTGGGAGAGAACTAATCCTAAAACAGAACTTCATCTTAGGACAAAACCTCATGGTGCCCTACTTGCAGATAAACCTTGGACCTAATTTGCAAGGACTCTAGTCTAAGTTACTAGCAGAAAAGGCAGAATGAAAAACCAAAAGGCCTGTTTACTAAATCTCTGAGGGACTAAATCTCTGGAGCCCTGTTTGCAGAAGAGAGTGTCATAAAGGAAGGAGAATGGCCGGGTGTCGTGGCTCACGCCTGTAATGCCAGCACTTTGGGACGCCAAGGCAGATGAATCAGAAGTCAGGAGTTCAAAACCAGCCTGGCCAACATGGTGAAACCCGGTCTCTACTAAAAACAATTTTTTTTTTTTTTTTTTTTTTTTTTGTGGCGGAGTTTCACTCTTGTTGCCCAGGCTGGAGTGCAATGGCACGATCTCGGCTCACCGCAACCTCCGCCTCCCAGGTTCAAGCAATTCCCAGCCTCCCTAGTAGCTGGGATTATAGGCATGTGCCACCAGGCCCAGCTAATTTTGTATTTTTAGTAGAGATGGGGTTTCTCCATACTGGTCAGGCTGGTCTCGAACTCCCGACCTCAGGTGATCCACCTGCCTTGGCCTCCCAAAGTGCTGGGATTACAGGTGTGAGCCACTGCGCCCGGACTTAAAAATATATTTTTAAAAATTTAGCCAGGCGTGGTCCCAGCTACTCGGGAGGCTGAGGCAGGAGAATCGCTTGAACCTGGGAGGCGGAGGTTACAGTGAGCCAAGATCGTGCCATTGTACTCCAGCCTGGGCAACAAGAGCAAAACTCCGTCTCAAAAAAATAAAAATAAAAATAATGAAATAATAAAGGTAGGAGAAATTACACTATCCACTTCCCACCCACTCCCATGTGCCTGTCACACACACACACAACACACACACACTTTCCCTCACTCCTTTGCAAGCAGTTCAAGACAGCTTTGCCCTCCAGGGACCCAGCTGCTCCAGAGGTACCAGGCGGCTGTCATTCCAGCGACTTTGTCTCCACCTGGCACTGCACAAAATGGTGACATTGGCAGGGACCGAAAATATCTCCCGCCCCTCAGGGGACTGACGCAGCGGACCAAAAAAATGGCCATACACGGCAAGATTAACTGCATTAAAAATATGCATGGAAAAAAATTATGGAAGGAAATACTGCAAATTTCCCTATACAGAATTAATAGCCTAAATCATTGCCTCCTTTGAGAGTTACATAAATTTCACTCGGACCCCCTCTCCCACCTCTAGAACGAAGTCTAGGATCCTCCCCCTTCGAGGCTTGGGCTTCTCCATCTGAGGCTCTCATTTCCTGTCCCCCACTCCACCCTCAGTCCCACGGACACCTCGCCTTCCTCAGCTGTTCTTTTCCCTGCACTTTCCCGATTTCTTACGAACCATTGACACAGGACTTTGTGTGTCACAGGCTTCGCAGAGGAGTGGCACTTGGCGATGCAGGGCAGAGAAGGGTGCCCATTTCATCACAGCACTTAAAATTCCTCCAGCCACCCCCGCCCTAGTACCCTTCTCACCCACCCACATCTGCACAGCCCCAGGCTGCCACCTGTCACCCTGCGGCCAGCCCCCTCCCATTCCCTCAAACCCCTCCTTTACCTCACTTCTCCCCTCCTTCCTCCATCACCACCCACGAATTCCTATTCATTTGTAATGCAGAGTGTTTCAGGGCCTCCATCCACCAGGCCTGGGGAAGAGCCTCCCCTTTGCATTTCACCAGAGAAGTAGCCAGTCAAGGTATTTTACCCAACAAAAGGCTACTTACTCCAGAGAGGAATTCTGCCACTCCCTGAGGGGAAGCAGCTGTCATGGTTTAAAATAGTATTTTTACCTCTATTACAACGATTTTCCAAACTTTCCCCACAAGCATGTATTAATTTCAAAGAAATGTGAAAAGTTTACATAACTGGAGGCCAGTGGGGCAATTTTTACCCCCAGGGGACACTTGGCAATGTCTGGAGATATTTTTGATTGTCACAGCTGGGGGTGGAAGGCAGCACTACAGGTGGGAAATGGAGGCCACGCATGCCTCTAAACATTCTGCAATTAACAGGATAGCACCCCCCCACCCACTACAAAGAATTTTGGGGCCCCCAGGCTGGGCGCGGTGGCTCACACATGTAATCCCAGGACTTTGGGAGGCCGAGGCAGGCAGATCACAAGGTCAGCAGATCGAGACCATCCTGGCTAACACGGTGAAACCCCATCTCTACTGAAAATACAAAAAATTAGCTGAGTGTGGTGGTGGCAGGCGCCTGTAGTCCCAGCTACTTGGGAGGCTGAGGCAGGAAAATTGCTTGAACCTGGGAGGCAGAGGTTACAATGAGCCGAGAATGAGCCATTGCACTCCAGCCTGGGTAACAAGAGCAAAATTCTGTCTCAAAAAAAATAAAAATAAAAATAAAATCCAAATAATTAATCATGTTATTGGTGTACTAAGTACATTTTTCTATTGTTTGTTTGTTTGTTTTGAGATAGAGTCTCACTCTGTCACCCAGGCTGGAGTGCAATGGTATGATCTCGGCTCACTGCAACCTCCGCCTCCCAGGTTCAAGCTATTCTCCTGCCTCAGGCTCCCAAGTAGCTGGAACTGCAGGCATGTGCCACCATACCTGGCTAATTTTTTGTATTGTTAGTAGAGACAGGGTTTCACCATATTGGCCAGACTGGTCTCAAACTCCTGACCTCAAATGATCCACCTACCTCGGCCTCCCAAAGTGCTGGGATTACAGACATGAGTCACCACGCCAGGCCATGGTTTTTTTTTTTGAGATGGAGTCTTGCTCTGTTGCCCAGGCTGGAGTGCAGTGGCATCATCTCACCTCGTTTTCCCAAAGAGCTGGGATTACAGGTGTGAACCACTGTGCCCGGCAATAGCAGCTTTCTTTGTAATAGCCAAAAACTGGAAACAACCCGATGTCCTTTGATAAGTAAGTGATTATAAAACAGCTTTGTTAGATCCACATTATGCAACATCACTCAGCAATAGAAATAATGAACTATCACTACAGCCAACACCCTGGATGGATCTCCAGAGAATCTGGGTGACAAAAGTCAATCCCAAAAGATTACATACTGTATGATTTCATTGACATAACCTTCTTGAAATGACAAAATTATAGAGATGGAGAACAGATTAGTGGTTGCCAGGGGTTAAAGAAGACATAAGGGCAAGAGAGAAGCAGGCGTGGCTACACAAAGGCAACAGGAAGGATCTTCTGGAGATATAAATGTTTTCTTTCTTGACTGTGGTAATGTTGATATCATGGTTATCATATTTTAGTATAGTTTTGCAGGGTATACTATTAAGGGAAACTAGGCAAAAGGTATAGGAGATTTCTCTGTCTTATTTCTTACAACTCCATGTGAATCTATAATGATCTCAAAATAAAAAGTTTAATTTTATATATATATATATATATATATATATATTTTTTTAGATAGAAAGATAAGGCCGGGTGTGGTGGCTTATACCTGTAATCCCAGAACTTTGGGTGGCCAAGGCAGGAGGATTGCTGGAGCCCAGGGGTTCCAGATCAGCCTGGGCAATATAGTGAGACTCCATCTCTGCAAAAAATTAAAAATTAGCTGAGTGTGGGGGCGCATGCCTGTAGTCCCAGTTACTTGGGAGGCTGAGGCAGGAGGATCACTTGAGCCCAGAAATTTGTGGCTGCAGTGAATTATGGTCACACCACTGTATTCCAGCCTGGGTGACAGAGTGAGACCTTGTCTCAAAAATAAATAAATAAATAAATAAAAGAGAAAGACAGATAAACAGGTAAATAGGAGGAAGGCACTTTAAGCTATTCAGACAGCCAAAGTTTCAAAGAAAGGCCCTAATATGAGCTCTAGGAAAAGACAAAAATGCAGGCACAGATGGGCTACCCTTAAGGCTACCATGTACCCATTCACTGGAAGAGGAAACCCTAAAATGTGATCAGGTGACAAGTGGCCCCACGGCCCTGAGGAGCAGGCACTCTAACCCATGTAAAATAAACTGGAGACATGGAAATTGTAATGTGAGGAGAATGTGGAACCCAGGGATGTTGTAATGACAAGCACAAACAGAGAGCGGGGAGTTTCCATGGAGTCTGGAAAGCTGGAGGGCAAAGCACTGGGTGTTTTCCAGCACTGACCAGAGCAGAATACGGCTGGCCAATGTAAACATCCAGTCCACTGGGCAAACATACTCCTCACTGAAGGAGGATGCTTCACGGGGACAGCCACCATGTGATAAAAATATACCCTCTAGGAAATCCAGTTTCCGTTGCCCAGAGTCCTAAACTCATCAAGCAACCTTCTGATCTTAATTTGATTTTTGATGGTTTCCTTGCTGGAAGAGAAGGTGCTAACAGTATCCAGTCTGCTATATGATTGTGTTTTCCTCCCTTATCACCCCCCCATGGTTTTTGGCATTGGGTGTTTTGTTCTAAATTGTTTTCTCTCTCAGGCGTGATAGTATTTTCCCTCTAACAAGAATATAAACCCCCCCAAGCAAAGGGATAGAGTCGACAAACATGTATTAAGGTCCTCCTGTGTGCTTGGAACTGTGCAAGAATCAAAGGCAAGATGCCAGCAGATGGGATTCCTGCCCTCAGTGAGTGCTGGTTTCCTGGGGCTCCTGTACCCCCTGGGCTGGCAGTCATGATGGTATGGCCAAGATTGTGGGCTCCAGAATCAAACCAATGGAGTCCACATTCTGGCTCCAGCGTTTCCTACCTGCATGACTTTGAGCAATCTACCCAATCTCTCTGACCTTCAGTGTTCTCATCTCTAAAGTGGAAATGATACCTCACAACATGGTCGTAAGGATTAAATGAGTTAATTTGGACACAATTAAGTACCAGACACACAGTAAGCATTCATTAGATGGGAAGTCTTGTTACTCTGATGATCATTCTCATAACCAGGAGGTCTCAGATTTCTTAGTCCTTCGGGATGCCACTTCCCTCTACTGCCTATAAACCAAAAAGTGTCTGAGACAGATCTCAATACATTTAGAGGTTTATTTTGCCAACGTTGAGGATGTGCCTGGGGAAAAGAAGCAAGTTATGGTAGGACGTGAGGCCTGTGCTTTTTCCAAAAAGAGTTTTTAGAACTTCAGTATTTAAAGGGGAAAGAGTGGACAGAAGGGGAAGGAGGAAAATAAAGGGGAAAAAAGAAAGTGGGGAGGGTAGGAGGTGAGGTGGTTGTATCTTGTGAGGCTTTGATTGGTGCTCTCAAAATCCACATTTTACATGTGAAAAAAAAGAAGATTGAGGAGAGTCAATTATGCATTCATGTCATGCTTCATTTTACATAAGATAAAGTAAGCATACCAGCCTGGGCAACATGGCAAAACCCCAACTCTACCAAAAAAAAAAAAAAAAATTAGCCAGGTGTAGACATACCTATAGACCAGCTTCTTGGGAGGCTGAGATGGGAGGATCACTCGAGCCCAGGAAGTTGAGGCCGCAGTGAGCCATGATCACACCACTGTACTCCAGTCTGGGCAACAGAGTGAGACCTTGTTTCAAAACAAATAATAAATAACAAAGTAAGCATAGAGCAGAGGGAGAAATCAAATATGCATTTGTCTCAGGATAGGTGGAGGGATGGTTTCTAGTCTTGTTTTTGTCCCATACCCATGAAGACAGGCTATTAATTTATTTACATTGTCAGGATGAGATTCAACAGAACAGAACTCTGTTTCAGGGTTAGTTTACTGGGGGAATATGCATTCTGAGAGATTTGGGTGTCCACAAGGAATTTCCTTTTGAGCAATTTGTGAGGAAGGCCTCATGGGGAGCGGATAGGTGGCCTTCTATCATTGCAGCTAGATAACTGTTTCGGAACAAAAAGGAAGGTGATTTTTTGCATGACTCAGTTCCCAAGCTTAACTTTCCCTTTGGCATAGTGAGTCTGGGGTCCCAAGATTTTATCTTCCTTTCACATACCCAACTAACTTGTTTGGCCATGCAAGGTCCAATTATTTACCAAGTTCCCCTCTCCCAGCATCTAGGAACCCCGGGGAGTGCAGAGAAGCTCTATAAATCTGCCTTGGCTGTCACTTGCCACAAACCAGCAACTGGCTCAAGCCCATTGCCCTTCAGACCCATGATAGGCATCTTCAGACCAGCTTCTCCTACTTCACTGTGGCCACCTCCTCCAGCCCCAAGAGTGGGACAAGGCCTCCCTCCTTCCCACACAGTGCTGCCTGAGGCCAGGCCTTCACATTCATCACTTGGCCTTCGGAAGGCTTGGGGATAACCGAAGAAGCTAAGCCCAGAAAATTCTGAACATGTTTCAGGGTCTTGGCTCACCATCCTGTTTCAGGGACTGCCTCTCTAAAAAAGAAACCATGAAGGGTCCAGGCCTCATATCATTTGAGGCCCACAAAGAAGAAAAAAAGAAAAGTGTCCTGATTTGTTTTGTTTTGCTTTAAATGGAAACTTAATCTCAAACACGCAACTCTGCCCACCAAGAAGAGAGTCCTGTTCAACTTGTGTGTAGAGAAGTTGAGCCACACGCCTCAAATTTCCACATAGCCCAAATCTCTTTGCTTTACCTTTACATTTGCAGGTCTGTGAGATCCTGATATTGAGGGAGTTGGGACCATGGGGCCTCCCTGCAGCAAAAATACACTGTTGTCACCACTTCAATGGAAGTCTGAATCCATCTGTAAACACAGGGGCTTGAAAACTCTTGAGGCCCTTATTGACCAAGGCACCCTATTAAGTATATTTACATTTATTTTGCATAGCGTAAGGCACCATAGCTGAACTGAGGGGAAAAAATCCTATCATATTTCCACCGAGTATCTAAACACAGCTTCATCAGAAGAAATTCCAGTCTGACCTCCCGAATTCCTTAAAAAAGAAAAGAAATGAAAACATTGAAGAGAAATAGAGCAAAGACCATCCAGACCCTCATTTGCACCATGCGTGGTGGCTCACGCCTGTCATCCCAGCACTTTGGGAGGTCAAAGCAGGCAGATCACTGCAGTCCAGGCATTGGAGACCAGCCTGGGCAACATGGTGAGACAACTGTTCCTACAAAAAATTTAAAACATTAGCTGAGTGTGGCAGCACACACCTGTGGTCCCAGCTACTCAGGAGGCTGAGGTGGGAGGATCACTTGAGCCTGGGAGGTTGAGGCTACAGGAAGCTATAATTGTGCCACTGCACTCCAGCCAGGGCAACAGAGCAAGACCTTGTCTCAAAAAAATGAAATGAGGCCGGGCGCGGTGGCTCAAGCCTGTAATCCCAGCATTTTGGGAGGCCGAGACGGGCGGATCACGAGGTCAGGAGATCGAGACCATCCTGGCTAACACAGTGAAACCCCGTCTCTACTAAAAAAAAACACACACACACACAAAAACTAGCCGGGCAAGGTGGCAGGCACCTGTAGTGCCAGCTACTCGGGAGGCTGAGGCAGGAGAATGGCGTAAACCTGGGAGGCAGAGCTTGCAGTGAGCTGAGATCCGGCCACTGCACTCCAGCCTGGGCGACAGAGCAAGACTCCGTCCCCCCAAAAAAAAAAAAAAAAAATGAAAAGAAATGAAATGAAATGAAATGAAATAAAATAAAATAAAATAATCATTCTCCTTCCCTCCTGTAACTGCTCAATTGGTTCACCTTCCCCACTGCCTAGAAGAGCCAATTTATCAAGTCAGGGGAACTGCAATAGAGAAAGAGTAATTCATTCAGAGCCAGCCGTGCGGGAGACTGGAGTTTTATTATTACTCAAAACAGTCTCCCTGAGCATTTTAAGGACAACTTGGTGGGTTGGGGGAAGTTAGTGAGCCGAGAGTGCTGATTGGTCAGAGATGGAATCAGAGGGAATTGAAGCTGTCCTCTTGCACTGAGTTGGTTCCTGGGAGGAGGCCACAAGATCAGATGAGCCAGTTTATTGATCTGGGTGGGGCCAGCTGATCCATCAAGTGCAGGGTCTCCAAAATATCTCAAGCACTGATCTTAGGAGCAGTTTAGGGAGGGTCAGAATCTTGTAGCCTCCAGCCGCAAGACTCCTAAACCATAATTTCTAATCTTGTGGCTACTGTGAGTCCTACAAAGGCAATCTAGTCCCCAGGCAAGAAGGAGGTCTGCTTTGGGAAAGGGCTGTTATTGTCTTTGTTCGTTTGTTTGTTTGTTTGTTTGAGACGGAGTCTCACTCTGTTACCCCGGCTGGAGTGCAGTGGCGCGATCTCGATCTCGGCTCACTGCAAGCTGTCTCCCAGGTTCACGCCATTCTCCTGCCTCAGACTCCTGAGTAGCTTGGACCACAGGCACCTGCCACCACACCCAGCTAATTTTTTGCCGGGTTAGAGACGGGGTTTCACCTTGTTAGCAGGATGGTCTTGATCTCCTGACCTCGTGACGCCCGACTCGGCCTCCCAAATGCTGGGATTACAGGCGTGAGCCACTGCACCTGGCCTGTCTTTGTTTTAAAAAACTATAAACTAGAGGCTGGGTGGGGTGGCTCACGCCTGTAATCCCAACAATTTGGGAGGTCAAGGCGGGTGGATCACCTGAGGTCAAGGAGTTTGAGACCAGCCTGGCCAACATGGTAAAACCCCATCTCTACTAAAAATACAAAAGTTAGCTGGGCATGGTGGCAGTCACCTGTAGTCTCAGCTACCCGAGAGGCTGAGGCAGGAGAATCGCTTGAACCCGGGAGACCGAGGTTGCAGTGAGCTGAGATCGCGCCACTGCACTCCAGCCTGGGCGACAGAGTGAGACTCTGTCTCAAACAAACAAAAAACACTATAAGCTATAAACTAAGTTTCTTCCAAAGTTTGTTCAGCCTATACCCAGGAATGAACATGGACAGCTTGGAGGTTAGAGGCAAGATGGAATTGATTAAATTAGATCTCTTTCATTGTCTCAGTCATCATTGTGCAGAGGTGGTTTCACCCCCAGTTCTCTGCCCCAGGACTTGTCCCTGGAGCTACTCCTTTCTCTTGCTTAAGTTGTTTATCCCCTTGCTAGGTTAAATCAGCCAAGGCTCTACTCATCAGCCTGAATGGGCCAGCCAGGCCAGCAGAAGGAACAAAATCTTCCCCTAAAAGTTCAGGGGAAAGGTTGGACGCACGGTGGCTCACGCCTGTAATCCCAGCACTTTGGGAGGATCACAAGGTCAGGAGATTGAGACCATCCTGACTAACACGGTGAAACCCCATCTCTACTAAAAATAGAAAAATTAGCCGGGCATGGTGGCGGGTGCCTGTAGTCCCAGCTACTTGGGAGGCTGAGGCAGGTGAATGGCATGAACCTAGGAGGCGGAGCTTGCAGTGAGCCGAGATCGCGCCACTGCACTCCAGCCTCTGGGACAGAGCGAGACTCTGTCTCAAAAAAAAAAAAAAAGTTCAGGGGAAAGTTGTGTAGATGCATGCTTCCATTTGTCAGTCATTGTTTCTCCCAATTTGTAGCTTACCTAGTGAGAGGCAGTTTTTCCCAACAGTTGTCATTAAACAGGTGACTGTCTCATGTCAACTACACATTTGCCCTTGAACTTGGCCAACAACTCACCTAGTTTGGTTATTTTATTTTATTTTACAAAAGAAAAGTCAAAAAGTGTTCAAAAGAGAAGAAAAGGAGAATAAGAAGAAAGAGGAAGTAGAGATGAAAAGAAAGAAGATAAGGAAAAGTGAGAAGGGAGAGAGAAAGAACATGATTGAACATTTTCTGTGCAGCAAAGGAAGCTCCACCAGCCGTTAAAGAGGTCGTTAAAGACAGTCTGTTCATTTTCCCTGCACATTCTGGGGATCCCAAAATAAGATCCATGGGAGATGACATTACACTTTTTCAAAACACCTTTCTGAGAACACCTCCCACAACGTGTCAAAACAAATGAAATTCTACATCTCTGCTTATAAATATTTTCCCCCAGCAACAAATGAAAGCTGTGATTCTACAGATACTTCATGGCTTCCTGTTCCTTAGAAGGGGTGTAGATAAGACGTACAGTGTGACTGCAGAGCCATTTGCGGCAGCATCATTTTTGTACTGTGAGTGAGCACACATTTACATAATTCCATTCAACAAATACTGATTGAATATACATAGTATTATATAAATATGTATCAATACCTATGAGAACTAAATTAAGAGAAGCTAGTCAGAACCAGGCAGCCTCCCTCAATTCCTGCAGCAGGGTTGGGCTGCCTGACTTTGGGGAACAGATGCTATCTGAGTACTGGGGCATTATTCACCTAGAACTCCCCTGTGTCCGTCCCGATCCCATAGCACGGTGGATACATAAAATCTGTGCTCATGCATTAGATCAGCATGAATTACCACTGCAAATACATATAAGATGCAGGAATTGCATCTTTACTTCCAAACATATTTGTTATGAAAGACTCAGAGATTGGGGAAACCAGGGGAAAATGTTAGCATTTCTTAGGAAGGTTTCGAGTTGCATCTGCTGCTTGAATACTTAGGCTGAGTGAGTCGCCTTAAAGATATTAATAAATACTGGCCGGGCGCGGTGGCTCAACCCTGTAATCCCAGCACTTTGGGAGGCCGAGACGGGCGGATCACGAGGTCAGGAGTTCGAGACCATCCTGGCTAACACGGTGAAACCCCGTCTCTACTAAAAAATACAAAAAACTAGCCAGGCGAGGTGGCGGGCGCCTGTAGTCCCGGCTACTCGGGAGGCTGAGGCAGGAGAATGGCGTAAAAACCCGGGAGGCGGAGCTTGCAGTGAGCTGAGATCCGGCCACTGCACTCCACCCTGGGCGACACAGCGGGACTCCGTCTCAAAAAAAAAAAAAAAAAAAAAAGATATTAATAAATACCTTTTGAAACTCAATGAATTTTGTACAGAAGAAGACACCTATGAATTTATTTATTTCTGGATCTTCACTGAAGGAAAAATTAAAACTATTTTTTATTAGTCAGCTCTGGCTCCCATAAGAACACACCACAGCATGGGTGGTGTAAACAGCAGAAATGTATTTTCTTCCAGCTCTCCTGTTCCTGGCTTGCAAGATGGGGGCCTTCTCTCTACGTCTTCACGTGGCCCTTCCTATGCACACAGGAATTCCTGGTATCCCTGCCTCTTCTTTTTGTTTTGGAGACAAGGTCTCTCTCACACAGGCTGGAGTGCAATGGCACAATCATAGCTCACTGCTGCCTCAATCTCCGAAACTCTAGCGATCCTCCCACCTCAATCAGTCTCGCAAGTAGCTGTGAGAAAAATTAACTGGGCTAATTTTTCTTTCGAATTTTTTGTAAAGATGGAGATCTTGCTATGTTGCCCAGACTGTTCTCCACCTCCTGGGCTCAAGCTAGCCTTCCCACCCTGGTCTTTCAAAGTGCTGGGATTGCCGGGCGCGGTGGCTCAAGCCTGTAATCCCAGCACTTTGGGAGGCCGAGGCGGGCGGATCACGAGGTCAGGAGATCGAGACCATCCTGGCTAACACGGTGAAACCCCGTCTCTACTTAAAAAATACAAAAAACTAGCCGGGCGTGGTGGCGGCGCCTGTAGTCCCAGCTACTCGGGAGGCTGAGGCAGGAGAATGGCGGGAACCCGGGAGGCGGAGCTTGCAGTGAGCTGAGATCCGGCCACTGCACTCCAAGCCCGGGTGACAGAGCGAGACTCCGTCTCAAAAAAAAAAAAAAAAAAAAAAAAAAAAAAAAAAAAAAAAAAAAAACAAAGTGCTGGGATTACAGGCGTACCCCTCTCTTCCAGCGCACAAGGACACCAATCAGTCCTATCAGATTAAGAACATACCCTTGTGATCTCATTTAACCTTAACTACCTCCTTAAAGGCACTATCTCCAAACACAGTCACACTGAGAGCTAGAGTTCCAATGTATGAATTTTGGTAGAGGGGTAAATATGCTCCAAAGTGCAGTGGCATGATCTTGGCTCACTGCAACCTCCACCTCCTGGGTTCAAGCGATTCAGCCTCAGTCTCCCAAGTAGCTGGGACTACAGGCATGTGCCACCATGCCCGGCTAAGTTTTTGTATTTTTAGTAGAGACGGGGTTTCACCATGTTGGCCAGGTTGGTCTGGAACTCTTGACCTGAGGTGTTTTGCCCACCTCAGCCCCACGAAGTGCTGGGATTACAGGTATGACCCACCGCACCCGGCCCAAAGTTCTTTTGAAGTGGCTTCATTTTCTGGGGTAAATACCCAGGGTTCGTCATCTCGCACCAAGAAAATTTAGGACATGCACATACTTTAGGAGTTTAGGAGTGGAGGTTTAATAGGCAAAATAAAGAGAAAGGAGAACAGCTCTCTCTCTAGTGAAAGAGAAGGGCTTCTGAAAGGGAAAGACCAGCTAGTGGTAGATGCCCCAGATTTTATAGGCAGGCTTGAGGAGGCGGTGTCTGATTTCCTTAGGGCCCACAGATTGGTTCGATCAGGTGTGACGTTTACATAGCACAGGGAAGGCTGGCTGCCCCACCCTAATCTTATTATGCAAATGAACTTTCCACTTGACCAGCGCCATCTCGTCTGCTCCTTACTGTACACAAGGCTGGCAGAGACAGAAGGGAAGATGGCGCCATCATTTTGAGCATGATTGGCTCAACTGCCAGCATCTGTGTCTGCAACTCGATTTTTATAGGCTGCTGTTTGTTAGAAAATGATTTGGGGGCTGCTTTTCATTAAAAAGGGAAACCTTACCAAGGACTTCTGTACCTTCACTAACTTCTTAACCCCTATATCACTTTCAGGTTGAATGCAGTGGTTCACGTCTATAATCCCAGCACTTTGGGAGGCCCACGTGGGTGGATTGCTTGAGCTCAGGAGTTCAAGACCAGCCTAGGCAAACATAGCGAAACACTGTCTCTCCTTTTATTTTTATTTTTATTTTTTAGATGGAGTCTTACTGTGTCACCTAGGCTGGAGTGCAATGGCGCAATCTCAGCTCACTGCAATGTCTGCCTCCTAGGTTCAAGAGATTCTCTTAGGCCGGGCGCGGTGGCTCAAGCCTGTAGTCCCAGCACTTTGGGAGGCCGAGACGGGCGGATCATGAGGTGAGGAGATCAACACCATCCTGGCTAATACAGTGAAACCCCGTCTCTACTAAAAAATACAAAAAACTAGCCGGGCGAGGTGGCGGGCGCCTGTAGTCCCAGCTACTTGGGAGGCTGAGGCAGGAGAATGGCGTAAACCCAGGAGGCGGAGCTTGCAGTGAGCTGAGATCCGGCCACTGCACTCCAGCCTGGGCGGCATAGCGAGACTTCGTCTCAAAAAAAAAAATAAAAAAAACAAAAACAAAAACAAAAAAAGAGATTCTCTTGCCTCGTGCCTCCAGAATAGCTGGGATTACAGGCACCCACCACCATGCCCGGCTAATTTTTGTATTTTCAGTAGAGACAGGGTTTCACCATGTTGGCCAGGCTGGTCTCGAACTCCTGACCTCAAGTGATCCGCCCGCCTTGGCCCCATAAAATGTTGGGAATATAGGTGTGAGCCACTGCGCCAGACCGTCTCTACTTTTTTTCTTTTTTTCTGATAATTCCTCTTTTTAATTATTGTTTAGCTTAACGGTAGCCTCATTGTCACATCAGGATTATACATTGTTACAGGGAAGAAGAATACATTCTTAAATGTCTCCAATTATTATTCTGCCATTTTTTTTCTTTTTTTTTTATTGTTATCATACTTTAAGTTCTAGGGTACATGTGCATAACGTGCAGGTTTGTTACATATGTATACTTGTGCCATGTTGGTGCGTCTCTACTTTTTTAAGAAAAGAAACAAAGTGCTTTTAACTAAAAATATTGACTATTAAAACAAACAAACAAAAAATATTGACTATTTCAAATATCTACCAGAGCTAAAACCTAGAAACAGACAAGTTTAGAAATGTTGAAGTTGAGGATGATAAGCACAGAATGATTAACGCATGTGCTGCTATTCTCCTTGTCGGGGGTCGTTGGGGACAGTTTTTATTCACTTTCTTCCCCTACCTCTCCACACCCATCCCCATTACTCTATATGGGCTCTTTCAACTTCTCAAAACCAAAGTTCATTCATTCTAGGCTATAAGTGCTCTAAGAGCAGAGGGCATTTCTTTCTTTTTTTCCTTTTTTTTTTTAAACTAGGAAGAGCCACCATTGAAGCATCAAAAAGCAAGGTTGCTATGAACGCTTGGCCGCCACAAGCCAGCACAGGGCATTTCTGTTTAACTCCATATAGAGTCAGGCACATAGGAGCAGCTCAATAAACACCTGCTGGAAGAATGAATGGCTCCATTCCTTATAAACATGGAATTGGAAGGAGTAAGTTAGGAGAAGGGCGTCAGCGACTGGAGGCCAGGCTGAGACGGGCCCTTCTCTCATTTTTCCCAGTCCCCTACCTTCCTGACAGCCAAGGATCTCAACTCTGTACCGCTACCATAGCGGCCTCAGGAGAGGAGACATGAAGCCCCAAGTCAAGTCTCTGAGCATCACATGCTTGGAGAATGTTGGCCCATGAACTGAGAGAAAGTACAACCCAGCTACCCTTCGGTTCCCATGGCCACACACCCAAGAATTGCCAGGGTCCAGGTCAAGGGAGAAGGTAATTATGGCAGAGGTCACAAGTGACAACCAACAAGTAATTACTGAGTACCTGCTCTTTGGTCAGTCAGTAAATATTTATTAATTACATATTTTACACCAAATACAGTACTTGGCACCACAGATGCAAAAGATGAATAAGATGCTCTTGCTTTCTAGGGATGAATATGTGGGTGCCAAGGGGAGTTGCAGAGCCCACTGCACTACTGCGTCAGGCTTTTGCTTAGCCCTGACAAGCTCACATCATGGCTGGTAGTTCCTCAGTGTCTGTAAGTAAAGGCCTATCCAGTGTGTGTTCCCTTGAGCAAAACAAAAAGTTTTTCATTTAAACTCTATTTTGCCAGCCGTGATGGCTCACGCCTGTAATCCCAACACTTTGGGAGGCCAAGTTGGGTGGATCATTTGAGCCCAGGAGTTCGAGACCAGCCTGGGCAACACAGCAAGAACCCATCTCTACAAAAAAATTTAAAACTAAAATTTAGCCAGGTGTAGTGATGCATGCCTGTGGTCCCAGCTACACGGGAGGCTGAAGTGAGAGGATCTCTCGAGCCCAGCAGGTCGAGGCTGCAGTGAGCCATGATCATGCCACTGCACTCCAGCCTGGGCAACAGAATGAGACACTGTCTACAAAAATTAAAAATAAAAATTAAATTAAAAATCATCCTTTAAATGGTGGTAGAGGCCAGGCACGTTGGCTCATGCCTGTAGTCCCAGCACTTTGGGAGGCCAAGGCAGGCGGATCACCTGAGGTTGGGAGTTCAAGATCAGCCTGACCAACATGGAGAAACCCTGTCTCTACTAAAAATTCAAATTAGCCAGGCACAGTGGCATGTGCCTGTCATCTCAGCTACTCAGGAGACTGAGGCAGGAGAATCGCTTGAACCCGGGAGGTGGCGGTTGCTGTGAGCTGAGATAGCGCTATTGCACTCCAGCCTGGGCAACAAAAGCGAAACTCCGTCTCAAATAAATAAATAAATAAATAAATAAATAAAACGTGGTAGAATTGCTGGAACGCGGGAGTCAGAGGTTGCAGTGAGCCAAGATCGCGCCACTACACTCTGGCGGGGGGAACAGAACGAGACTCTATCTTAAAAAAAAATAATAATAAAAATAATAAATAAATATAAAAATAAACTCTATTTTTTCCTTTTTTCCTTTTTCTTTTTTTTTAATGACTGTCCATCAGTTTGCCTGGCCCAAGAGGTATAGGCCTGGACTGCAGCACAATGAGCCAGAGGAACACCTGTACTGGATATCGGACTCAGAGTGACATTTTCACAACTATGGTCATGAGGCTTGAGGTGACAAACTGCAAGGTCAGGATGACTGCTCCCAGATAAGAGTCTGCCCCCGGTGAGCAACCATCAGGCAGCTGACAGGGAGCACAGAGCGGGGATTATGTACTCGAGTGACAGCCTGGCGTGGTGACCTGGCCTCCTGCCAGGGCCAACCTCCCTGTTGGCTAAATGACCCAGGGCATTCTCCCCCACAGCAGCAGAATCTGCCAGAGCCTCCTTAACTGGCCTGCTTGCTCCTACCACCACCCTGCGCATGAGATTATGCTGGGCATGACATAGTGATGACACCATTGCTTGCTCCATCGCTAAACGGGCCAGAGTCAAAATCACAGAAGTCACTTGGGTAAGGCAGAAACACACAGACACTGCCACAGAGCCAGCAGACTCGCCCAGCAACCCCAACCCAGGAAGGTGAGCCTTCCTGAAGCAAAGAGTTGCAGCACAGTGCAGTAAATACCAGGTTCAACCAAGCGAAGCCGCCAGCATCAGATCATTTTTGCCTACAAAAACAAAACTTTCATGCGGTCCAGCAGTCACTGACTCTTACATTACGTAGCGTATCCTATATGCCAGGCAAAATTCTTTTTTTTTCTTTTTTCTTTTTTAAAGAAAGGGTCTCACTGCATTGCCCAGGCTGGAGTGCAATGGCACGATCATAGCTCAGTGCAGCCTCCACCTCCTGGACTCAAATGATCCTCCTGCCTCAGCCTCTGGAGTAGCTGGGACTACAGGTGCACACTGCCATACCTGGCTCAGGCAAGGTTCTAATCTCTCCACACACAAACTCACCTCATTTATATAACAACCCCATGAGGAGGGTACGCGATTATGCCCGTTTTATAGACAAGGCTGAGGAAGTGGCTGCCAGTCAGTGGTGACAATTCAAATGCAGGCACCAGAATCCACACTCTCCATCCCTACCCTGTCCTGCCTCTGCCGGAAGTGTGCAGAGTTCACAGAAATCACAGAGTAAGGGCCAAGATGTTCAAAAAGCCTTCCAGAAGGAAGTCAGGCCTGAGGAATCTGTACCCTCTGATGCCTGACAGTGACCAAAGGCCTTCATCTCATTTGAGCATGGTCAAGTTTGACTCAAGTTACACGGTGGCTCCTCGCCTCCAGACAGGGAGCTGTCCCCAGGGGTTCAAGTCCCTCCACACAAATTCACTTCAGGTTCACATTATCTTTATTTGTATTTATTTATTTTGAGACAGGGTCTCATTCTGCCACCCAGGCTGGAGAGCAGTTGAGTAATCACCATTCACTGCAGCCTTGACCTCCCAGGCTCAAGCCTCCCACCTCAATCTCCCGAGAAGCTGGGATTGCTGGTGCGTTCCACTGTGCTTGGCTAATTTTTGTATTTTTTGTAGAGTTGGGGATCTCACTATGTCACGCAGACTGGTCTTGAACTTCTGGGCTCAAGCGATCCTCCTGTCTTAGCCTCCCAAACTGCTGGGATTACAGGAGTGGCCCAGGTTCACTTTATAAACATCTGTTGCGTAAACGGATCTGAGTAAGGAGAAAAAGAATGAATGAGCAAAACCAGAGTGCAAATTTGTTCATTAACATAGAAAAAGAAATGCCGGAATGACTGGAATCCCCAGGTATGTGGAGTTGGGGGGCACTGAGCTTTCCAATTACATTACCTGGCGCATATTTCGCAAAAACCCCATGGGGGAAATATTGTCATTGAATTTTACAAATAAGGAAGCCCACTGGGAGAGGTGACTGAAGCCAACTGCCCCCAAATTCTGTAGTCGGCAGGGCCAAGATTCTGACCACCCTGTTTTCACACCCGCTTCTGCCTTCCAAGCTGCTGTGCACTTTCCGCTCCCAGCAGGAAAATTAGCTTAGAAAATCCAATTAAGACGATCCCACCGCTGGCAGAGTACAGGCCCAGTTTACAAGGAACCAGGAGGTCTTTGGGAATAGCTTCTGGCTGTGAGCGCCTGATTCTCCCTCCTCCACCACGCAGCCGTCCAGCTGCCAACCAGAAGAGAACACGTAACTGGACAGTCAGGGTATGCCTGCCCTGGTCGCTGCTAGAGAAACTGGAGACTGTCACTCTCTCACTCCGGCACCTTTTCCAATATTCCTTATCAGCCACCAAAGGCTACTGCCATTACAACATTACCGCATGATGGGCATATTACAATTTCCTAGATTACATCTTATCTGACGTTAGTTACATTTTAGGGTTGTTGCTTCCTGGCACTTTAATTTTAAAAGTAAGCTATCTCCAAATCACAGAGGAGGATGAGTTACAGCTACTTCTATCCATTTTCTGAGGCTCGTTTACAGAAACTAACCTTTTCTTCCACGGGCCTAGATTTCAGGGTGCACTCTGTGCTGGTTCTATAGCCTTCTAGCCATTAACTGTAATAAGGAATGATAATGTTCTTTATCTCAATTATTTTGTTTTCTATTTTTGGTGGTTGGCATGAGAGGAAGTACAGGCAGAATCTGATTGTGTAAAATTGTCATCTTGATAGCAGTGCCCTTTTGCAAGACATGGGTCATCAAGCTCCTAAAAAATTTTTTTTTCTTTTCTTTTTGAGACAGGGTCTCGCTCTGTCACCCAGGCTGGAATGCAGTGATGCCATCATGGCTCACTGCGGCCTCAAACTCCCAGGCTCAAACTGTCCTCCCACCTCAGTTTCCCAAGCGGCTGGGACCACCGGCACGCACCACCATGCCTGGCTAATTTTTTGTAGAGACAAGGGTCTCACTTTGTTGCCCAAGTTGGTCTTGAAGCCCTGAGCTCAAGTGATCCTCCTGCCTCAGCTTCCCAAAGTGCTGAGATTACAGGCATGAGCCACCTTGCCCAGCAGGACTATTTTTTCATATCATTATTAACTTTAACTACAGGGATTAGGTATCATATAAACAGATACCAAAGATATAACTCGGTGCAACATTACCCTATAATCATCAAGGGTTAATAAGTATAAAGAGGAAAGAACGTGGCCAGGCACAGTGGCTCACACCTGTAATCCCAGCACTTTGGGAAGTCAAGGTGAGTGGATCACCTGAGGTCAGGAGCGCAAGACCAGCCTGACTGACATGGTGAAATCCCATCTCTACTAAAAATACAAAGTTAGCGGGACATGGTGGCACATGCCTGTAGTCCCAGCTACTCTGGAGGCTGAGGCGGGAGAATCGCTTGAACCCAGGAGGCAGAGGTTGCCGTGAGCCGAGATGGAAGCACTGCACTCCAGCCTTGTTTCACTCAACAAGAGTGAAACTGCATCAAAAAAAAAAAAAGAGGCCGGGCGTGGTGGCTCAAGTCTGTAATCCCAGCACTTTGGGAGGCCGAGACGGGCGGATCACGAGGTCAGGAGATCGAGACCATCCTGGCTAACACGGTGAAACCCCGTCTCTACTAAAAAATACAAAAAACTAGCTGGGCGAGGTGGCGGGCGCCTGTAGTCCCAGCTACTTGGGAGGCTGAGGCAGAAGGATGGCATAAACCTGGGAGGCGGAGCTTGCAGTGAGCTGAGATCTGGCCACTGCACTCCAGCCTGGGCGACAGAGCGAGACTCCATCTCAAAAAA
>NC_037671.1:18055810-18057755 GCF_003255815.1 Theropithecus gelada
AAAAAAAAAAAAAAAAAAAAAAAAAAGAAAGAAAGAAAAAGAAAAAGGAAAAAACAAAAAAAGAATGTGTTTTTACAAAATATAACTTACCACATTGTGTACCCTACCACTGATGAGACAAAGAAAAACCTCAAATGGAGTATTTGAGGAGTGGATGGGCACTGAAATCACCGTCTATTTGACTTTCCTCCACTGCCAGATGGCAACAGTCAATAGCGTAAGGAGGAAAGGAGATGGAGCCTTCACTCACTTCCTCAGGAAATCCACTCCCTTCTAGGGCATGGCAAACTACAAAGGAAAAAGAACAAAGCTAGGAAATGGGAAAGTTGTGGCCCAGGCTGGAGTGCAATGGTGTGATCTCAGCTCACTGCAACCTCTGCATCCTAGGCTCAAACAATTGTCCTGCCTCAGCTTCCCGAGTAGCTGGGACTACTGGTGCACACCACCACGCCTGGCTAATTTTTGTATTTTTTGTAGAGACAGGATTTCATCATGTTGACCAGGCTGGTCTCCAACTCCTGTCCTCAAGTAATCCGTCCTCCTCAGCCTCCCAAAGTGCTGGGATTACAGACATGAGCCACCACAGCCGGCTTTTGTGGGGTTTTTTGTTTTTTTTGGGGGGGGGGCGGTTGGTTTGGTTCTGTTTTGTGACAAAGTCTTGCTATGTTGCCCAGGCTGACCTTGAACTCTTGGGTTCAGGGGATCATCCTGCCTCAGCCTCCAGAGTAGCTGGGACTACAGGCTCATCACAATGCCCAGCTTTATCTGTTATTTAATGTCTTCAAGTTTTTGTGGCTGAATTTGGATGAAGGGATTGAAGGCTAAAAATTATAAAGTATAGGCAGGGCCCAGTGGCTCACACCTGTAATCCTAGCACTTTGGAAGGCAGGCAGATCATGAGGTCAGGAGTTTGAGACCAGCCTGGCCAATATAGTGAAACCTCGTCTCTACTGAAAATACAAAAATTAGTCGGGTGTGGTGGTAAGCACCTGTAATCCCAGCTACTCCGGAGGCTGAGGCAGAAGAATCGCTTGAACCCGGGAGGTGGAGGTTTCAGTGAGCCAAGATGACACCACTGCACTCCAGCTGGGTGACAGAGCAACACTCTGTCTCAAAAAAAAAACACAAAAACAAACAAACAAACAAAACAGATAGTCTCACTCTGCCACCCAGGCTGGAGTGCAATGGTGCGCTCAGGGTTCACTGCAGCCTGTGCCTTCCGAGTTCAAGCGATTCTCCTCCCTCAGTCTCCCAAGCTACCACCATGTCCTCACCACAGAGGAACCATGTCCTCACCACAGATTCAACCATTCTTTACAATTTCATCTATAATTTGTTTTTTGTCCAACAACTTAAAACTAAATTACAGACATTGTGACACTTTTCTCCTGAAATACCTCAACATGCAATTTCAGAAAACAATAATATTCTTCCACAAAATCATTATCCATTATCACACATAATAAGATAAATAATCCCCTCATGCTGTCTAACCCATGTTCAATTAGGAAGGTGGTTTTTGTTAAATAAATTCACTTTAAAAATGTGAGATGATTGAAAGAAGAAAACATTAGGTAAATAATAGTAAATAATAATATAGGTTATATATGGATATGGGCAAAAGTCTGATGATGGCAGGTTTTAGAAAACTCTAGCTTGAGGCTGGGCACAGTGGCTCATGCCTGTAATCCCAGCACTTTGGGAGGCCGAGGTGGGTGGATCACCTGAGATCGGGAGTTCGAGACCAGCCTGACCAACATGGTGAAACCCCATCTGTACTAAAAATACAAAAATTAGCCAGGTGTGGTGGTGGGCCCCTGTAATCCCAGCTACTCAGGAGGTTGGGGCAGGAGAATCACTTGAACGTGGGAGGCAGAGGTTGCAGTGAGCAGAGATCATGCCATTGCACTCCAGCCTGGGTGACAAGAGTGAAACTCCATCTCAA
>NC_037671.1:18057835-18072763 GCF_003255815.1 Theropithecus gelada
GGCAGGGAAACACTTGAACGTGGGAGGGAGATTGTGCAGAGAGCAGAGATCGTGCCACCGCACTCCAGCGGGGGAAAAAAGAGAAAAACCCCAAAAAAAAAAAAAAAAAAAAAAGAGGCTAGCACCAGAGAATGCTTTCAAGGTTTCAACACCATGATCTAGCCTAAGCTGCAATTGGTATCCCAGCTTAAAAACTAATACCTGGGAGGCCGGGTGCGGTGGCTCACGCCTGTAATCCCAGCACTTTGAGAGGCTGAGGTGGGTGGATCATTTGAGGTCAGGAGTTCGAGGCCAGTTTGGCCAACATGGTGAAAGCCTGATCTGTACTAAAAACACAAAAATTAGCTGGGCGTTGTAGTGCCCAACCGTAAGCCCAGCTACTTGGGAGACGGGCAGGAAAATCACTTGAACCCAGGAGGCAGAAGTTGCAGTGAGCCGAGATAGCACTACTGTACTCCAGCATGGGTGACAGAGCAAGACTCTGTCTTGAAAAAACAAACAAACAAAAAAGCTAATACCTGGGAAAGGTAGAGATGATAAAACATGCAATCTAGGCTGTGTAGGAAAAGGAAATAGAACAGGAAAGATGCTAAGAGATTGGGAGAAACTTAAGTGGGCCGAGAAATATAAGTCATCTCTTGATCAAAAAATAAGTGTGTTGGGAAGAACAGTGATAAAGTGAAGTTAGGAATAAAAAGAGAATAACATGTCTCCAAATGTAGGATGGGGTTGCAACCTGATAAGGCCATCTGAAATTGAAAATTTCTTTAAGTTGAAAGTGTGTTTTCAACTTGGGATATTTTCAATTTACAATGGGCTTCTCCAGAGGTAACCCCATCGTAAGTCAAGGAAAATAGTGAATGCATATGGCTTTCACACCACTGTAAAGTCGTAAGTCCAACCACCATAAGTCAGGGACATCTGTATACATGAGCATAATTAGAGGTTATCTCTGGGAGGTATGAAAAGGGGCAATTTGTCCTCTCTGCGGTATCGGTCTCAAATTTACAAGCTGTAGAATCAGGCTGCCTCGTTTGAATTCTGGTTATGCCACTATCAGCTGTGGACCCTTGAACTGATTACTTGAGATCTCTTTGTCTCAGTTAACTCGCCTATAAAACGAGAGGAAACAGTAGTTTCTACCCTATAATACACTATAACCCTTTCCTAACACATCAGTGATAAGCATGACCTAAAAAATTCAGTGGCATAAAAGGTGGGTTTGTGTTAAGGCAAGGTTAATGAAAAACAGGATTTTTGGTCAGTCTGTTTTGTCACAAAAAGCACAAAAGTAAAGATAACCCTACACTGTGCGCAACTGATGAGAAACAATGCCCTCACCATCTCTCTCCTGTTCCTCTACCCTCAGCTGCGGGGAAGGCACAGGAGTGGGAGGAAGAAGTGACACCGGTGGGCAGAATAGGAGAGCACAGCCTCTGGAAATTAAATTTGAAAGTTGGTGGGAGGCCGGGTGCAGTGGCTCACACCTGTAATCCCAGCACTTTGGAAGACCAAGGCAGGTGGATTACCTGAGGTCAGGAGTTCAAGACCAGCCTGGCCAACATGGGGAAACCCCCTCTCTACTAAAAACACAAAAATTAGCCTGATGTGGTAGGGGGCACCTGTAATCCCAGCTACGTGGGAGGCTGAGGCAGGAGAATCACTTGAACTCAGGGAGGTAGAAGTTGCTGTGAGCCAAGATCGCGCCATTGCACTCCAACCTGGGTGACAAGAGCACAACTTCATCTCAAAAAAAAAAAAAGTTGTTAAGAAGTGGGAAAAGGAGGGGCTAGGATCAAGGTTAACCTCAGAACTGTGGATTATAAAGGGCCTTCCTCTTGAAAAGAACAGGAATTTATTCAGCTCCCATATGAGAAGGAGAGCAGGCAGAGGCCGGGACATAATTACCAATAGCCAATCGTGTTTTATGGGATATTGATTTATCACTTGGTTTTACTATACATGTCAAGTGCTGAGAACAGACCCTGGCGCATCAAAAGCACTCAATAAATGTGCACTATCATTTTTATTATCGCCTGCCTCTTTTTCATTTCCACTCTCTCTCCCTATTTCAGGCTCGTGTTACAACTTGGCTGGTTTATGTTAGCTCTTCCTAACTGGTCTCCTGTCCTGGGCAGAGAATTCCAAGAAGCCACCAGGAATTCATCCACACTTCTACATTTCAGAGTGCCTGCCACATCCCAGCCTAGAAGAACCTAGAGGTTCTTCAATATGCTTGTGAAGGAGTGCAGGGAACTTCGCCTCACATTTGGCTCCCTGGTATAACAAGTATTTTGAATTACAAGTCCTTAGAGATCAGTGGATGCCACGAGAGACTTTTCCCCTATCTACACTAAGTCCAGCAGACCCACTAAGGAGAGCAATTTGTGTCCTTCCTCCCTCTTAATCCTCTACCTCTCCCAAAGCACAGAATGAAGTTCCTTTATCTGCCTAAAGTCCAGACCTACCAGAGAACAAAGCAAAGACCTCTGGTCCCTTCCCTGAGTTTTCATTAAGTGAACCCTTATTGCAGGAAGGCAGGCAGAAGTCTGTCAACAAACCTAGATGGACTTTTGTCACAAACCATTGTCTGCTCTGCAGGCTCAAAAGACTTTGTCCCAAGACCATTTAATGTTCTTCGAGTCCATTCAATTCTCTAAAAATCAGTTACTACCCCTAAAATCCTCCACACTTCCCCATCTTCCTTTTCCCTAAGAAGTAGGGTATATAAGCATCTGTACCCCATTGGGATACTGGGCAATCACTCTGTGACTCTGCCCATGCACACGGTAGTAATGCATCTGTATGCCTTTTCTTTTATTAACCTGCATTTTTGTGAGTTGAATTTTCAGCAAAACTTCCAAGGGTGACTTCAGCCTTGAAAGTTTCAGTGAAGCCAGGTGCGGTGGCTCACGCCTGTAATCCCAGCACTTTGGGAGGCCGAGGCGGGCAGATCACGAGGTCAGGAGATCCAGACCATCCTGGCTAACACGGTGAAATCCCGTCTCTACTAAAAGCACAAAAAATTAGCTGGGCGTGGTGGCGGGCACCTGTAGTCCCAGCTACTCGGGAGGCTGAGGCAGGAGAATGGCATGAACCTGGGAGGCGAAGCTTGCAGTGAGCCGAGATCGTGCCACTGCACTCCAGCCTGGGCGACAGAGCGAGACTCCATCTCAAAAAAAAAAGTAAGTTTCGGTGAAAAATTCACCCCTATACTTGATACTATAGTACCCTGCCATGCTGACCACAGCCAACCAGACCATGGTCGACATATGACATAAAGGCTAGTCAGCTGCCCTGATGTTATCTGCACAGCATGCACACTCTATATTAGCCTTTGATTGGCTGGTCACATCATATTCTGCAATTTAGAGAATTCAGATGCAAGATACAGGAAAGACCAGCTGACACAAAAGAAACAGAGGCAAACAACACAGAGACAAGGCAATAAACAGAACTCCTAGGGTAGGAGAAGTCATGAATAAATAGAAAATACCACTTCCTCCCCTCCTCTTCTCTGGTCACTACTGAACCCCAAACATAAATGAAGGCCTTTAACACGTTGGCCATGGGAGCCCTCTCTGGTCCTACTCCCAATATTGTCTTGGGCAATGCTCTACAAATCCAATGCTTTTCTCTTTAAGTGTCTTTCTTCCTCCAGTATAGTCTTAACGCTTCTTAAATCCAGGAATCCCAGAGTCACAAAACTTTAAAGCTGGAAGCCGTCTTCTAGATATCATGCCTCTCACGTATCTTAATTGACTTTCCACTGTTAATGGCCTTTCAGGTTGCCTTTTGTAAATGACTATCAAAAGTCCTGTGAGCACATACCTTTACACCCAGCAATTCTACTTCTAGTAATTTATTCTGTGGAAAATAATCAGACAAACATCCAAAAAAATGACGAAATAGAATCATTTTTTTATTTTTAATTTTTATTTATATATTTTTTGAGATGGAGTCTCTGTCACCCAGGTTGGAGTACAGTGGCACGATCTTGGCTCACTGCAACCTCTGCCTCCCAGATTCAAGCGATTCTTTCTCCTGCCTCATACTCCCGAGTAGCTGAGATTACAGGTGTGCACCACCATGCCCAGCTGATTTTTGTATTTTTAGTAGAGACAGGGTTTCACCATGTTGACCCAGCTGGTCTTGAACTGCTGACCTCAAGTGACCAGACTGCCTCAGCCTCCCAAAGTGCTGGGATTACAGGTGTGAGCCACTGTGTCCAGCCAAAATGACATAATAGAATATTAATTGCAGCATGCTTCAAAATAGCAAAGTTAAAAAATTACTTACATGTGTAACAATAAGAGATTGGTTAAATAATTGTTGCTATCTACAACCATTAGGTGAAACACTAACACATTACTAAAATCAGAACAGAGGCCAAACGTGGTGGTTCACGCCTGTAATCCCAGCACTTTTGGGAGGCTGAGGCAGGTGGATTGCTTGAGGTCAGGAGTTCAAGACCTGCCTGGTCAACATGGTGAAACCCCATCTCCACTAAAAATACAAAAATTAGCTGGGTATGGTGGTGCATGTCTGTAGTCCCAGCTACTCAGGAGGCTGAGGCAGGAGAATCACTTGAACCCATGAGGCAGAGGTTGCAGTGAGCCAAGATCACGCCATTGCACTCCAGCCTGGGTGACAGAGTGAGACTCCATCTCTATCAATCAATCAATCAATTAAATTGGAATAGACATTATAAAATTAACATAGAAACATGTTCTTGCCATCTTCATAAGTAAAAATGTTGGGTCAAAAAATGAGGTTTAATGTTCTGATTTTATTTATTAGAAAGCATATTTTAAATATGTTTACATAAACAGAAAAAAACCTGAAAAGATTTTATAGAACTTATCTCTAAGTGGTAGAAATATAAGTGACTGCATTTTGCTTCGTTTTTTGCTTGTCCGTAACTTCTAAATGTCTGCATAGAACATACATTTTTGAAAAATAAAACAAAAATCCTACCAAAGGCCCAGATCAGGTGGTGTCCCATCTATAAACTGTTGAGAGAAGCCCCTCCAGAATGCATCCCCCACTCTGAATGTAGACACGTTTACATCTGTTTCCGACGCCAACACACACTCACAGCGGTGACCCTGAGAACACAGCTGCCTTCGCTCTACAGTAGCAGGTGCAGTGTTTCAACACTGTGGTGGTTCATATATTACAGTAGCCCCCAAAAAGATTTTCCCACACCCCAACATCTGTGAAGATGATCTTAGTTGGGAAAAGGGCCTTGGCAGCTATAATTAAGATGGGATCGTCCTGGATCATCTGGATGGGCCCTAAACCCAATGACAAGCGTCCTTGTAAGAGACAAAAGAAGAGAGGCGCACGGACAGAGGAGAAGGCCATGTGAAGATGGAGGCAGAGAGTGGCAGAGTGATGCAGCCCCCAGCCAAAGCCATTGGAGGCACCAAAAGCTGGGAGAGGCCAGGAAGGACTCTCCCCTAGAGTCTTCTGATAGAGGGTGGCCCCACTAACACCTTGATTTTGAACTTCTGACCTCCCAAACTGTGAGAAAATAAATTTCTGTTGTTTTAAGTCATCAAGTTTGTGGTCATTTGTTAGGGCACATACAGAAAATGAATATAGACATAGTAGGCACTTGGTCAATACTGGTGGGAGGAAAAAAAATTGCTTAAATGACTGTGTCCTTAGTTCTTCTAGTTTTGATTCAGAAAGAAAGAATGTCTCATTAAAATATTTTTCGAGGCCGGGCGCGGTGGCTCAAGCCTGTAATCCCAGCACTTTGGGAGGCCGAGAGGGGCGGATCACGAGGTCAGGAGATCGAGACCATCCTGGCGAACACCGTGAAACCCCATCTCTACTAAAAAATACAAAAAACTAGCCGGGCGAGGTGGCGGGCGCCTATAGTCCCAGCTACTCGGGAGGCTGAGGCAGGAGAATGGCGTAAACCCAGGAGGCGGAGCTTGCAGTGAGCTGAGATCCGGCCACTGCACTCCAGCCTGGGCGACAGAGCGAGACTCCGTCTCCAAAAAATAAATAAATAAAATAAATAAAATAAAATAAAATAAAATATTTTTCGATTAGGTGGTGTGGTGGTATGTGCCTATGGTCCCAGCTACTTGGGAGGCTGAGGCAGGAGGATCACTTGAGCACAAAGGATGCAGTGAGCTGTGACCACACCATTGCACTCTAGCCTAGGCAACAGAACAAGATCCTGTCTTTTTTTTCTTTTTTTTCAGAGGGAGTTTTGCTCTTATTGCCCAGGCTGGAATGCAATGGCGTGATCTTGGCTCACCACAACCTCCACCTCCCAGATTCAAGCGATTCTCCTGCCTCAGCCTCCTGAGTAGCTGGGATTATAGGCATGCGCCACCAAGTCCAGCTAATTTTGTATTTTTAGTAGAGATGGGGTTTCTCCGTGTAGGTCAGGCTGGTCTCGAACTGCCAACCTCAGGTGATCCACCCACCTCGGCCTCCTAAAGTGCTGAGATTACAGGTGTCAGCCAGCGTGCCCGGCCAAGACCCTATCTTTTAAAAAAAAAAAAAAAAAAAAACTTTAAGAAAGCAAAAAATACTTTTCTAAACCTTAGTTTCTTTTTTTTTTTTTTTTTTTTTTTTTTTTTTTTTTTGAGACGGAGTCTCGCTCTGTAGCCCAGGCTGGAGTACAGTGGCCGGATCTCAGCTCACTGCAAGCTCCGCCTCCCGGGTTCATGCCATTCTCCGGCCTCAGCCTCCCGAGTAGCTGGGACTACAGGCGCCCGCCATCTCGCCCGGCTATTTTTTGTATTTCTTAGTAGAGACGGGGTTTCACTGTGTTCGCCAGGATGGTCTCGATCTCCTGACCTCGTGATCCGCCCATCTCGGCCTCCCAAAGTGCTGGGATTACAGGCTTGAGCCACCGCGCCCGGCCTTAAACCTTAGTTTCTTATGATCAAATTTGAATTATTCCACCCATCAAAATGGCAGTGTTACTTGGTGATCCATTAGGCTTGATTTGAAATAAGAAATAAAAGTAATCGACTCTCTCTTACATTGTCTTTAGGGAGACAAAGTTCAGCCACACTTTCTCAAATGCTAAGCTCCTTATTTTACCCAGAGCGTGAGTTCAGTATTCACGGCCTTGCACAGACTTCACCAAACACTGACAGTAAGAGTTTTAAAAGGACAATGACAGGGTTGAAAGTTGAAAAATTTGAACTACTTTTCTCCTCTATCTATTCTTAAAAATCCATGTCATTTTCTTCCTGGGAACCAACTCAGTTCTAATCTGCACGCTCATGCCTGTCCATGAAAGGCATAATTTGGCCTCATGTGTTTGCTTTTTGTTTTGCTTTCGAATCAAATGCTTCAGTACTTTGATAACTAAAAATGAAAGAGGAGAGAAAATGTGTTTTTCTTCAGGCTTTAAAAAAAAAAAAAAAAAATCAGTGTTGAACCCTCAAGGGATTATCGTGTAAAACATGATGTAAAGAAGCTGGAGTGAAGGCCGGGCGCGGTGGCTCACGCCTGTAATCCCAGCTCTCAGGGAGGCAGAGGCAGGAGGATAGCTTGAGCCCAGGAGTTCGAGACCTGCCTAGGTAATATAGCGAGACCCCGTTCTCCACAAAAAGGAAAAAAAAAAAAAAGAAGCTGGAGTGGAGTGGGGACGGGCCTGGAGAGAAGGGGATGGTGAAACCTCATCCATTGCTTGTAGAATAATGTATGCCCAGGGTGACAGGGTGTGCCAGCCCCTGAGGTCACCTCTCATCTGTGTGGTCTACAACCGTGTAGGGTTCCAAAGGTAAGCCCCCAGCGTGGATTCCAGCGTGAGGAAAGTATGTATAGGAAGAATCTAAGTGTGAGTGGATGCAGGACTCATGCAGGCCAAGATATGGGTTTGCCTGTCCTGCTCTCAACGCTTCTGCCAAGACTACTATCCGTGGACTCACAGAATGCCTTATGCACCATCACGGAATTCCACACAGCGTTGCCTCTGACGTAGGTACTCGCTTTATGGGTAAGGAAGTGGCAGTGGAGGCCGGGCGCAGTGGCTCGTGCCTGTAATCCCAGCACTTTGGGAGGCCGAGGCGGGCGGATCATGAGGTCAGGAGATCGAGACCATCTTGGCTAACACGGTGAAATCCCATCTCTACTAAAAATACAAAAAATTAGCCGGGCGTGGTGGCGGACGCCTATAGTCCCAGCTACTCGGGAGGCTGAGGCAGGAGAATGGCGTGAACCGGGGAGGCGGAGCTTGCAGTGAGCGGAGACCGCGCCACTGCACTCCAGCCTGGGCGACAGAGCAAGACTTCGACTCAAAAAAAAAAAAAAAAGTGGCAGTGGGCTCATGCTCATGGAATTCACTGGTCTTACCATGTTCCCCTTCATCCTGAAGCAGCTGGATTGATAGAACGGTGGAATGGCCTTTTGAAGTCACAATTACAACACCAACTAAGTGAGAAGTCAGATGTGAAGAAAGTCAGATCTGCCCAAGCCTCTGCACCCCCTCTCTCATCCAAAGATGCTCTGTGACTTCAGACCAGGCTCAGCTTCCTTCTTCCTGACACTTGCCTTTCACAAGCCAACTTCTCCAGGAGCCTGTCACTCTGAAGCCTGCACTGCGACGAGGGCTAGTCTACTGAGGACCTGGGTGAACGTCTGAATGAGAGGCTGCTAGAAGCCTGTTTTCCTGGGCTTCGGCTACCAGTGCAAGCTTACTAAATGACAGAGCAGGTTCTTTTCTTCCCCTTGGCCTTCTCACCTCAGGGAGCAAGGGGAAAGGTCTAGGAAAAAGGGAAGCCTGTGACTCTAGGGCCAGCTAGCGATGAAGGAGTGCCTGCAATCAGGGGTTAGCTAGGCTGCTCAAGGGGATATGGACCAGACCGATCACTAGATTTGATCTGATGAAAAGAGAATGCCAGGGGATGGGATGGACTATTCTTATTTCTTCTGAGACATAAATTGCATTTTAATCCTAGTGGCCTTTCTTGTTTTGTTTTACTTTGTTTTTCAGACAGTCTCGCTGTGTCGCCCAGGCTGGAGTGCAATGATGCAATCTTGGCTCACTGCAACCTCCACCTCCTGGGTTCAAGTGATTCTCCTGCCTCAGCCTCCCAATCCCAATCCCAAGTAGCTGGGATTACAGGTGCCCACCAACACGTCCAGCTAATGTTTCTATTTTTAGTAGAGATGGGGTTTCACCATGTTGGCCAGGCTGGTCTCGAATTTCTGACCTCAAGGGATCCACCCACCTTGGCCTCCCAAAGTGCTGGGATTACAGGAGTTTCGCTCTTCTTGCCCAGGCTGGAGTGCAATGGCGCCATCTTGGCTCACCACAACCTCCGCCTCCCAGGTTCAAGCAATTCTCCTGCCTCAGCCTCCTGAGTAGCTGGGATTACAGACATGCACCACTTTGCCCAGATAATTTTATATTTTTAGTAGAGATGGGGTTTCTCCATGTTGAGTCTGGTCTCGAACTCCTGACCTCAGGTGATCCACCCGCCTCAGCCTCCCAAAGTGCTGGGATTACAGGCGTGAGCCACTGTGCCCGGCAATTGATTGATTTTAAGACAGGGTCTTGCTCTGTCGCCCAGCCTGGAGTGTGGAGTGCAGTGGCACCATTATAGCTTACTGCAGTCTTGACCTCCTGGATTCAAGCAATCCTCCCACCTCAGCCTCCAGAGTAGCTGGGACCGCAGGTGCATGCCACAAGGCCCAGCTAATTCCTGGTGGCCTTCAATGGCTAAAAAGAAAACAAGACTAACATGGGCATTTTGGCCAGTAGCCAGAATAAGAATTTTCTTTTTTAACGAAACAGGTCTTAAAATGCTCTTTAAAATCATAAAATCACATTAAAACATAGCCTTACTATGCACTTATGATTTTAATAAATAAATGGCTTTGAAAAATATTTCTCGGCCGGGCACGGTGGCTCAAGCCTGTAATCCCAGCACTTTGGGAGGCCGAGACGGGTGGATCACGAGGTCAGGAGATCGAGACCATCCTGGCTAACACGGTGAAACCCCGCCTCTACTAAGAAATACAAAAAAAAAAACTAGCGGGGCGAGGTGGCGGGCGCCTGTAGCCCCAGCTACTCGGGAGGCTGAGGCCGGAGAATGGCGTGAACCCAGGAGGCGGAGCTTGCAGTGAGCTGAGATCCGGCCACTGCACTCTAGCCTGGGCTACAGAGCCAGACTCCGTCTCAAAAAAAAAAAAAAAGAAAAAAAAGAAAAGAAAAATATTTCTCATAATTAGAAAATTGAAATATACTTTTCAATTTGCTACCCTAGAAGGAAACGCGATGCTGCAGGACTGCTGTCAGTATTACAAGTCAACTGGAGTTACTTAAAAGGACAACATATTGTTGACTGATTTGATGAAACGGTGTAATAGATCAGGAAAAGAAGGAATAACCAAATCCACCAGGAACACAACTTTTGTCCAGAAATGAAGAACCAGCTGGGCGTGGTGGCTCATGCCTGTAATCCCAGCACTTTGGGAGGCTGAGGCGGGTGGATCACCTGAGGTCAGGAGTTCGAGACCAGCCTGGACAACACGGTGAAACCCTGTCTCTACTAAAAACACAAAAATTAGTGGGGCCTGCTGGTGCATGCCTGTAAGCCCAGCTACTCAGGAGGCTGAGGGAGGAGAATCGCTTAAACCCAGGAGACAGAGGTTGCAGTGAGCCAAGATCATGCCATTGCACTCCAGCCTGGGCAACAGAGCTAGACTTCCTGTCTCAAAAAAAACAAAAAACAAAAAACAAAAAACCAAACCAACAAATTAGACAGATTAAATTAGCCCTCACGCGGTGCAGCAGGAATCTGGTGACAACTGACATCCTGGAAGAGTGGCAGGCACACTGCAAGGTCTGAATTGTAACTGGATGTGGCCTAATATTTTCTTCCATGGGACACTGAATACAAAATACATGGTGTAAACAAATAAGAAAACAGAACTTATTTTACATAGTTTGTTTTGATCATTCCTTACACCCATAGTTTCTCTTATGAACTTTTTTCAGCAGATGAAATTTAGCCAAATCTGATTATGTCTGGTCCTTACTTAACTTAAAACGGCCCATAGGGCTCCAGTGTTCCTGCCCCTGTTCACCTCTCCAGCCTCAGCCCTCACCTCACCACCTGCCCGGCCCCATCCCATTATACGCCCCCTCTCATCCTGCTGGCCCACTTGCAGTTCCTGTCTTGTCTCTGGACCTTCACAAATGCCGTCCCTGAAATACCCTCCCTCTCCCTACCCCTGTCTGCCACCTCCCCTCCCGCTGACACATCATTCAGGTCTCAGCACAAATGTGAAACGCCCTTTTCCAGCGCTCTAAATAGCATGTTGTGTATCCCCCGTCAAAAAAGTGCTCAGCTTTTTTAGGTGGCCTTGGAGGAGACATCAGCTATATGTTTCACCATGCGGACCCAGGGGCTGAGGGAAGTTGATTTTTGAAGAGAGAGGGAGATTGAAAGAAAGAGAGGAACCGAAGGAAGCCAATGCATGGAAAAGTTCAGAGGCAAAGGATCAGTCATGCTCTGATGATAGGTGTCCCTCGTTCTTGTGTTGCAAGGAGCTCCAAGATGCTTGCCATATATCCACACTCTTGCTAAAGCTGGGCTTCTGCTACTTGGTGGCCAAGGAGTCCCGTGACTATGTTTCTACCAGGGCTGCGAGCTCTGTGAATATAGTGGCACTGTCTGGACAGGTCACATCTGTATGTTGAACAAATGGATGAACAATATAGGCCTGCCGGGCATGGTGGCTCACACCTGTAATCCCAGAACTTTGGGAGGCTGAAGCGGGCAGATCACCTGAGCTCAGGAGTTTGAGACCAGCCTGGCCAACATCGTGAAACCCTGTCTCTACCAAAATTACAAAAATTTTGTAATTTTTGTACACCTGGATGTGGTGGCAGGCACCTCTAGTTCCAGCTATTTGGGAGGCAGAGGCAGGAAAATCACTTGAACCCGGGAGGCAGAGGTTGCAGTGAGCCAAGATCACGCCATTGCACTCCAGCCTGGGTGTCAAGAGTGAAACTCCATCTCAAAAAAAAAAAAAAAATCATATATACATACACACACACACACACACACACACACACACACACACACCCCCAAGGTCTCAAGAATCCTCAGAACTCATGGAAAATATTGTTGGGAAAGAGTCCTGGATTGGAAGTCAAAGTCCTGTGTAATGATTTTGGCCCTATCACTAAATAACTGTGACCATAGACAATTTATTGAACCTCTTAGAGCCTCTATTTGGTCCTGGAGAGACCATAACATCACATAACAGCGTGACATAACATTAAATGGTTGGAACACAATACAAAGACACTTATATTATTTCATGTGTGTTCCCTATACTTTGTAAATCTTTTATCTGAAACAAATTGTATATGTTAATTCATTTTTTCATGAGATAACCAGTGTTACCACACGTAGCAACTATTATTCCATTAAAAACAAAACATTGAAAAACCCTGGCATTTCAATTATACTATACCCTCTTCCCACAAACAAATGATGTACAGTTTTTGTTAGACTTCCTGAAATACAGGCATACCTCAGATACAGTGTGAGTTCAGTTCCAGACCACTGCAGTAAGCAAGTCACATGAAGATTTTGGTTTCTCAGCGTATATAAAAGTTATGTTTTCACTATACTGTAGTCTCTTAAGTGTAAGATGGCATTATGTATAAATAAATAATGTACATACCTTAATTTTAAAACACCTTATTGCTTAAAAATGCTACTATGATCTAAGCCTTCAGCAAACCATAATGTTTTTGCTGGGGAAGAGTCTCATCTTGATGCTGATGGCTGCTAACTCATTAGGGTTGTGGCTGCTGAAGTTTAGGGAGGCTGTGGCAATTTCTAAAAATCAGACATCAATGAAGTTTGCAGCACCAATTTACTCTTCATTTTATGTAAGATTTATCTATACCATGAGATGCTGTTTGATAGCATTTTACCCATAGAACTTCTTTCAAAATTGGAGTCAATCCTCTCAAATTCTGCTGCTGCTTTATCAATTAAGTTTATGTAGTATTGTAAGTCGTTTGTTGTCATTCCAATAATGTTCACATCATCCTCACCAGGAGAAGATTTCACCTCAAGAAAATTTCATTCTTGGCCAGATGCGGTGGCTCATGCCTGTAATCCCAACACTTTGAGAGGTGGAAGCGGATGGATCACAAGGTTAGGAATTCGAGACCAGCCTAGCCAACATGGCACAACCCCCTTCTCTACTAAAAACACAAAAATTAGCTGGGCATGGTAGTGGACGCCTGTAATCCCAGCTGCTCAGGAGGCTGAGGCAGGAAAATCACTTGAACCCAGAAGGCAGAGGTTGCAGTGAGCCGAGATTGTGCCATTGCACTCCAGCCTGGGCAACAAGAGCAAGATTCCATCTTAAAAAAAAAAAAATTCCATTCTTGGCCACGGTGGCTGACAACTGTAATCCCAGCACTTTGGGAGGCCGAGGCAGGCAGATCACCTGAGGTCAAGTGTTCAAGACCAGCCTGGCCAACATGGTGAAACCCCGTCTCCATAAAAATACAAAAATTAGCCGGGCATGATGGTGGGTGCCTGTAGTCCCAGCTACTCGGTAAGCTGGGGTGGTAGAACCGCTTGAACCTGGGAGGTGGAGGTTGCAGTGAGCTGAGATCGCACCATTGCACTCCAACCTGCGTGGCAGAGTGAGACTCAGTCTCAAAAAAAAAAAAAAAGAAAAAAAAAAAAAGGAAAATCCCATTCTTTTCTCATCCTTAAAAGTCAACTCCTCAGCCATTCAAGTTTGATGAGATGGCAGCAATTCAGTCACATCTTCAGGCTCCACTTCTATTTTTCTTGCTGTTTCTTTTCTTTTCTTTTTTTGAGACAGAGTTTTACTCTTGTTGCCCAGGCTGGAGTACAATGGCGCGATCTTGGCTCACTGCAACCTCCGCCTCCCAGCTTCTAGCCATTCTCCTGCCTCAGCTTCCCAAGGCATGCACCACAATGCCTGGCTAATTTTTTGTATTTTTAGTAAAGACAGGGGTCTCACCATGTTGGCCAGGCTGGTCTCAAACCCCTGACCTCAGGTGATCCATCTACCTCAGCCTCCCAATAGGATTACAGGCGTGAGCCATCGCACCCAGCCTTCTCGTGCTGTTTCTACTACATCTGCAGTTCCTTCCTCCACTAAAATCTTGAACCCTTCAAAGTCATCCATGAGGGTTGGAATCAACCTCTTTCAAACTCCTATTAATGTTAATATTTTGACCTCTTCCCATGAATCATGAATGTTCTTAATTGGCATCTAGAATGGTGAATCCTTTCCTGAGAGGAATCATTATCTATGATTTTATAGCCATACCCTTACAAAATGTATTTTTTAAATCATAAGACTTGAAAGTTGAAATTACTCCTTGATCCACGGTCTGCAGAATGGATGCTGTATTAGCCGGCACAAAAAAGACATGAATCTCCTTGTATGTCTCCCTCAGACCTCAGACCTCTTGGATGACCAGGTGTATCGTCAATAAACAGTAATATTTTGAATTTTTTTCTTTTTCCTGAGCAGTACGTCTCAACAGTGGGCTTAAAATATTCAGTAAACCATGCCATAAACAGACGTACTGTCATCCAGGCTTTGTTGTTTCATTTATACAACACAGGCACAGTAGCTTCAACATAATTCTTAAGGGCCCTAGGATTTTTGGAATGGTAAGTGAGTAGCAGGTTTAAACGTAAAGTCACCAGCTGCATCAGCCTCTAACGAGAGAGTCAGCCCATCCTTTGAAGCTTTGAAGTTAGGCACTGCTCTCTAGCTAAGAAAGTCTTAGATGGCATCTTCTTCTTCTTCTTCTTCTTTTTTTTTTTTTTTTGAGACTCAGGAGTTGATTTTAAGGATGAGAAAAAAAATGGGATTTTCCTTTTTTTTTTTTTCTTTTTACCTTTCTTTCTTTTTTTTTTTTTT
>NC_037671.1:18072817-18094319 GCF_003255815.1 Theropithecus gelada
TTTCTTTTTTTTTTTTTTTTTTTTTTTTTTTTTTTTTTTTTTTTTGAGACGGAGTCTCACTCTATTACCCAGGCTGGAGTGCAGTGGCGCAATCTCAGCTCACTGCAACCTCTGCCTCCCGGATTCAAGTGATTCTCCTGTCTCAGCCTCTTGAGTAGCTGGGATTACAGGCAGCCACCACCACACCTGGCAAATTTTTGTATTTTTAGTAGAGACGGGGTTTCACTATGTTGGCCAGGCTGGTCTTCAACTCCTGACCTCAACTGATCTGCCTGCCTCAGCCTCCCAAAGTGCCAGGATTACACACATGAGCCACCATGCCCAGTCCTTTATTTTACTTTATTTATTTTATTTATTTATTTATTTATTTATTTATTTATTTATTTATTTATCTTTTCTTTTCTTTCTTTATTTTTTTGAGATGGAGTCCCACTCTGTCGCCTAGGCTGGAGTGCAGTGGCGTGATCTCGGCTCACTGTAACCTCCACCTCCCAGGTTCAAGCGATTCTCCTGCCTCAGCCTCCTGAGTAAGCTGGGATTATAGACGCCCCCCACCACGCCCAGCTAATTTTTTTTTTAATTTTTAGTAGAGATGGGGTTTCACCATCTTGGCCAGGATGGTCTCGAGCTCCTGACCTCATGATCCACCCACATGGGCCTCCCAAAGTGCTGGGATTACAGGTGTGAGCCACCGTGCCCAGCCTATTTATTTATTTATTTATTTTTAGTGATAGCCAAGATTTTACTATTTATTTATTTATTTATTTATTTATTTATTTATTTATTTTTTGAGACGGAGTCTCGCTCTGTAGCCCAGGCTGGAGTGCAGTGGCCGGATCTCAGCTCACTGCAAGCTCCGCCTCCCGGGTTCACGCCATTCTCCGGCCTCAGCCTCCCGAGTAGCTGGGACTACAGGCGCCCGCCACCACGCCCGGCTAGTTTTTTGTATTTCTTAGTAGAGACGGGGTTTCACCGTGTTAGCCAGGATGGTCTCGATCTCCTGACCTCGTGATCCACCCGTCTCGGCCTCCCAAAGTGCTGGGATTACAGGCTTGAGCCACCGCGTCCGGCAAGATTTTAGTTTTTAATCTTCTTCTAATACAAAGCTATTGTGCCTACATTGAAAACTTGCGGCCCCGGAGGTGGAGGTTGGGGTGAACCTAGACCATGCCATTGCACTCCAGCCTGGGCAACAAGAGTGAGAGGAAAAAAAAAAAGGCCAGCCTGACCAACATGGTGAAACCCTGACTCTACTAAAAATACAAAATTAGCCAGGCATGGTGGCACATGCCTGTAAGCCCAGCTACTCAGGAGGCTAAGGCAGGAGAATCGCTTGAACCCAGGAGGCAGAGGTTGCAGTGAGCCGAGACTGTGCAGTTGCACTCCAGCTTGGGCTGCAGAGTGAGACTCCATCAAAACAAACAAACAACAACAACAACAAAAAGAAACAAGCAAACAAACTAAAAGAAGATAACTGAGCATAGATCATCATAACAGACATAGTAATAATGAAACAGTTTGAAATATTCCAAGAATTACCAAAATGTGACACAGAGACAGGAAGTAAGCAGATGCTGTTGGAAAAAATGGCACAGATAGACTTTCTTGAAGCAGGGTTGCCATGAACCTTCAATTTGTTTAAAAAAAAAAAAAGAGAGAGAGAGAGAGAGAGAGAGAGATCTGCAAAACAATGCACTAAGACGAAGTGCAATAAAAGGAAGTGTGCCCTATTGAAAAAAGCCTGAGGACTCCCATTACTATATTCAGGGAGGCTGAGCCCTCTGGGTATCCCAGGTGGAAAACACTCTACTGGATGACTGATAAACTCTAAAATTCAATTATTCTGATGGCTTCACAGATGCCTGCAAATCAGTACAAATATATGACCTAAAGGAAACAGGCTTTACACATAGAAAGAAGTTAAAAAGAAAAATAGCTGCTTTAAGTTTGGAGCAGCTTGAGGGTTAAATACCACTTTCAAATATATCGCCCTTGTGGTGATGCTAGCATCTGCAGGCCAGTAAACTCTTGCCTCCACCTAATAATTGACTAATAACATTTATCGAGTGTCTCCTGTATGCATACTAAATACTTTTCAGTGATTGTCTCAATTTCCACCAACCCCTGCTAGAGCCTTATATGTTGGTATCTTAGTCTGTTCAGGCTGCTATGACAAAAATACTATAGACTTGGTGGTTCAAATAACATTCTCCCCTCCTCCCCTCCGCCCCCTCACAGTTCTGAAGGCTGGGAGTACAAGATAAGGTGCCACTAGATTCAGTATCTGGTGAGGGCTTGTTTTTGGTTCGTAGATTGCCATCTTCTTGCTAAAACCTCAAATAGCAGAAGGAGCAAGGGGTTCTCCAGGGTGTTTCCTTTTTAAAAAAAACTGTAGATTCAGGGGATACGTGTGCACATTTGCTACATGAGTATTTTGCAATAATGTGTTCTGGTAGGTGTTGAGCTTCTAGAGGATCCATTACACAGATAGGGAACATGGCACCCAATAGGTAGTTTTTCAATCCTTGACCCCCTCCCACAGAGGGTCTACTTTATATGGACACTGTCTTAGTCTGTTCTGCTGCTATCACAATGGACCTTAGACTGGGTAACTTAGAAACAAAAGAAATGTATTGCTCTCATTTCTGAAGCCTGGGAAGTCCAAGATCAAGGTACCAGCAGATTCGATGTCTGGCGAGGACCTTCTTACAGGTTCATAGATGGCGTCTCCTGCTGTGTCTTCATACGGCAGAAGGAATGAAGAAGCTCCTTCAGGTTTCTTTTATAAGGGCACTAATCTCATTCACGAGGGCTCCACCTTTATGACCAAGTCACATCCCAAAGCTCTACTTCTCTTTTTTTTTTTTTTTTTTTTTTGAGACGGAGTCTCGCTCTGTCGCCCAGGCTGGAGTGCTGTGGCCGGATCTCAGCTCACTGCAAGCTCCGCCTCCCGGGTTCCCGCCATTCTCCTGCCTCAGCCTCCCGAGTAGCTGGGACTACAGGCGCCGCCACCACGCCCGGCTAGTTTTTTTTTTTTTTGTATTTTTTAGTAGAGACGGGGTTTCACCGTGTTAGCCAGGATGGTCTCGATCTCCTGACCTCGTGATCCGCCCGTCTCGGCCTCCCAAAGTGCTGGGATTACAGGCTTGAGCCACCGCGCCCGGCCCCAAAGCTCTACTTCTTATTACTGCATTGGAGTTTAGGTTTCAACATACAAATTTGGGTGAGGGGGGCCACAGATATTCAAACCATAGCAGGCATTAATCTTATTCATGAGAGCTCTGTCTTGTAGCCTAATCAACTACCAAAGCTCCATCTCCTAATATCATTACATTAGGGGTTATGATTTCAACATATGAATTTTGGTAGGGACAAAAACAGTCATTCTATAGCAGGTAGCTACTAATATTACATCACCCCATCCTTCAGATGAGAAAATCCAGGTTCAGAGAATAGAGCTGAAACTATATCCAGACTATCTGACTCCAGTCCTGAGCCCCTAACCTTTATGCTACACTGCTTCTTGATATCCCCATGGGCCATTAAATGGCACTGCTTGAAATAAAAGCAATGGCCAACCACTGTGGCTCACATCTGTAATCCCAGCACTTTCGGAGGCCAAGGCAGGAGAATCACCTGAGGTCAGGAGTTCGAGGGCAGCCTGGCCAACATGGTGAAACCCTATTTCTACTAAAAATACAAAAATTAGCCCAGTGTGGTGGTGGGCTCCTGTGGTCTCAGTTACTCGGGAGGCTGAGGCAGGGAGAATTGCTTGAAACCGGGAGATAGAGGTTGCAGTGAGCCGAGATTGCACCACTGCACTCCAGCCTGGATGACACAGTGATACTCTGTCTCAAATAAATAAATAAAATAAAATAAGACCAATGGCATTTGTATTAATTTCCTAAGGTTAGCCAGGCACAGTGGCTCATGCCTGTAATCCCTGCACTTTGGGAGGCCGAGGCAGGTGGATCACCTGAGGTCGGGAGTTTGAGATGAGCCTGGTCAACATGATGAAACCCTGTCTCTACTAAAAATACAAAAAATTAGCTGAGTGTGGTGGCGCACACCTGTAATCCCAGCTACTTGGGAGGCTGAGGCAGGAAAATCGCTTGAACCTGGGAGGCGGAGGTTGCAGTGAACCAAGACTGCACTATTGCACTCCAGCCTGGGCAAAGAGCAAAAAAACTTCGTTTCAAACAAATAAAAAAATGTCCTAGGGTTATCACAGAACTTACCTCAAATTTAAATCTATTCCCATAGTTCAGGAGGCCAGGAAGTCCAAAATTAAGGTGACAGGAGGGTTGGTTTCTTCTGGAGGCTTTGATAGAGAATCCATTCCATGCCTGTCTTCTGCTTCTCATGGTTATTGGCAATCCGTGTTTTGGCTTGTAGCTGCCTCACTCCAATCCCTGCCTTTGTGGTTACATTGTATTCTTATTTATGTGTCCTTTTGTCTTCTGTCTCTCTCTCTCTCTTTTTTTTTTTTTTAAATGGAGTCTCACTCTGTCACCCAGGCTGGAGTGCAGTGGTGTGATCTCGGCTCACTGCAACCTCTGCCTCCCAGGTTCAAGTGATTCTCCTGCCTCAGCCTCCCGAGTAGCTGGGATTACAGGTGCCCACCACCACGCCCAGCTAATTTTTCTGTTTTTCGTAGAGACGGTATTTTGCCATGTTGGCAAGACTGTCCCAAACTCCTGACCTCAAGTGATCCACCCACCTCAGCCTACCAGAATGCTGGGATTACAGATGTGAGCCACCAAGCCCAGCCATCTGTGATTCTTTATTGGAATCTGATAACTCTTATGTCCCAAAATTTAACCCACATGAGATTTACCATTCCCATTACATAGCTATGATCCATTTTAAAACACAAACAAAAAACAGGGAACTGAGAAAATATTAAGAGATGATAGAAGACATATCAGCAGCATTTATTCAGCTAACAATTACTTAGCACTCTTGGGGGCCAAGCATTGTGCCACGTGCCAGTCAAAAAACAAGAGACTTAGAGCCTGCCCTGGAGGAAGCCACAGTGAAATGAGAGAAGTGCCCTCAGGTGCCTACAAAGGCACAGAGAAAGAAGCAGTGAGTGCTCCCCAGGGGGGCCAGGGAGAGCTTCCACAAAGCAGGTGACATTTGAGCTGAGTCCTGAAAGATGAGTGGCAGCACACCCGGGAGGGAGCCTGGGAAGGGCATTTCAGGCAAAGGACAAAGCAGAACAGAGCATCCAATGCTGGACCAGGTTGCTAAATTCAGCAAACAGTGAGTTTTTTTGTTTTTTTGTTTTTTTTTTGAGACAGTCTCACTCTGTCACCCAGGCTACAGTGCAGTGGCTCAATCTCGGTTCACTGCAACCTCCACATCCTGGTTCAAGCAATTCTCATGCCTCAGCCTCCTGAGTAGCTGGGATTACAGGCAAGTGCCACCATGTCTGGTTAATTTTTGTATTTTTAGTAGAGATGGGGTTTTGCCATGTTGGCCAGACTGGTCTCCAACTCCTGACCTCAGGTGATCCGCCCACCTCGGCCTCCCAAATTGCTGGGATTACAGGTATGAGCCACTGCGCCTGGCCGCTTTTTTTTTTTTTTTTTTTTTTGAGACAGAGTGTTATTCTGTTTCCCTGGCTGAGTGAAGTGGTGGCTCACTGTAGCCTCAACTTCCCAGGTTCAAGAGATCCTCCCACCTTGGCCTCCTGAGTAGCTGGGACCACAGGCAGGCACCACCACATCCTGTTATTTTTGGTAGAGATGGGGTCTCACTATGTTGCCCAGTCTTTCTGAAACTCTTGGACTCAAGATCTTCCCACCTCAGCCTTCCAAATTATTGGGATTACAGACATGAGCCACCACGCCCAGCTTAGGACCCATTTTTATTCCGTCAGTCTCTGCCCAAAAACTTTCAGCGATTTTTCATTGTTTAAGACGTGTAACCCAAACCCTTCATTTTATAATCCTGGTGGTCTGTCACCCAGCTCAAATCATGACTTCCTGGTACAAAGCTTGTGCTGCAGTCCATGTCTCCCCGATCTGTCCCTTATAGAGAGTGAACGCTCACTCCTGCCACAGCTGTCACATGGAGGGACTCTCCCCTCTAGGCCCCTCAGCCTACAAAATTCCAACCGTTCTTGGAAACTTGCTCATTTGCCGTACTTCCATAAGTTGAACATCTAAAGGTAATTCTTCAGGGTCAAAAACTGGGCCTTCCCATATTAAGAGGCATCCCGAGAACGATGACATCACATGTCCTTCTAAGGAATCGAACACTAGTGATTGTGGACTCCAGCAAGAAGATGTTTTGTCTCTGAGATGAGTAATGAGGAGAAAATGGGGTGACTATGGCATTATGAGGATAAGGGTCTATTATTCCGTATCCACAACGCTGAAATTCAAGGAGCTCCCCAAACCACTTATTACATAACTTATTATGTAACTCATTGCATGTCAAGGCCTGACCTGGCCTGAACTGACATGAGCCTATTTATAGACATTGTCTCATTCCATGTGCATATCTATCCTTTGGCTTCAGAAATAGTAAGATGCTTGATTGCACAATACTGCAGAAGAGTCCACCAGGGGTGGTAGGTAACACCCTGAGTCCTGAAACCCGTGTGGCTCCAAGGATTTCAGATATGGAACTATGGGCCGGTGGTGACTATGATCCTGTTTTTTTTGTTTGTTTGTTTGTTTGTTTGTTTTGAGACGGAGTCTGGCTCTGTCGCCCAGGCTGGAGTGCAGTGGCCGGATCTCAGCTCACTGCAAGCTCCACCTGCCGGGTTCACGCCATTCTCCTGCCTCAGCCTCCCGAGTAGCTGGGACTACAGGCGCCCGCCACCACGCCCGGCTAGTTGTTTTTTTGTTTTTTTTGTTTGTTTGTTTGAGACGGAGTCTCGCTCTGTCACCCAGGCTGGAGTGCAGTGGCCCAATCTCGGCTCACTGCAAGCTCCGCCTGCCGGGTTCACGCCATTCTCCTGCCTCAGCCTCCTGAGTAGCTGGGACTACAGGCACCTGCCACCACGCCCGGCTAATTTTTTGTATTTTTAGCAGAGACGGGGGTTTCACCGTGGTCTCGATCTCCTGACCTCGTGATCCGCCCGTCTCGGCCTCCCAAAGTGCTGAGATTACAGGCTTGAGCCACCGCGCCCGGCCTATGATCCTGTTTTTAATGTTCATGTTCATGTTCCCCAGTGCTGCATTTATTCTTAGCTTGAGTTCATTTGTGGGATCAGCCTGATCATGGTCACTGAAAAATCTTTGTCAGAGGCAGTTGGGATAACCAGTCGTAGGCAAATGAAACAAGAAAAGTCAGCCAGAGACCAGAGGCTAGCATGTGGCCTAATTCCTCCCTCAGTCTCAGTCTTACCACCACAGCCCATCAGAGGTGCCACCTTCTGGCCCTGCCTCACACATCTCCACCCCCAGACATCTTGGGTCTACAGATACCTTAAGAGCCCTGGAAGCACTATTGAAGCTTGCCGGGTGTGGTGGCTCATGCTTGTAATCCCAGCACTTTGGGAGGCAGAGGCGGGTGGATCAGTTGAGCTTAGGAATTTGAGACCAGCATGGGCAGCGTGGCAAAACTCCATCACCATGAGAAATACAAAAATTAGCCAGGTACAGTGGCATGAGCCTGTAGTTGCAGCTACTTGGAAGGCTGAGGTGGGAGGATCCATTGAGCCTCAGAGTCAGAGGGTGCAGTGAGTCGAGATGGTGCCATTGCTCTCCAGCCTGGGCAGCATGAGTGAAACCCTGTCTCAACACACATACACACGCATACACACACGCATGCATGCACGCACTTCCCTTTTTTAGAGACAGGATCTCATTCACTCAGTCACCCAGACTGGAATGCAGTGCTGCAGCTCACTGCAGCCTTGAACTCCTGGGCTCAAGTGACCTCAGCTTCCCAAAGTGCTGGGATTACAAGCATAAGCCACCACACCCAGCCTACATGTGGGGTTTTGGAAGGCAGATCTGGGCCTGTCCACCAACTCTTCTACCAATAAGATGCTTGGCCGGGCGCGGTGGCTCAAGCCTGTAATCCCAGCACTTTGGGAGGCCGAGGTGGGCGGATCACGAGGTCAGGAGATTGAGACCATCCTGGCTAACACGGTGAAACCCCGTCTCTACTAAGAAATACAAAAAAAATTAGCCGGGCGAGGTGGTGGGCGCCTGTACTCCCAGCTACTCGGGAGGCTCAGCCAGGAGAATGGCGTGAACCCAGGAGGTGGGGCTTGCAGTGAGCTGAGATCCGGCCACTGCACTCCAGCCTGGGCAACAGAGCCAGACTATGTCTCAAAAAAAAAAAAAAAAAGATGCTTGCCTGGGAACAATCTAACTCATTCTCACTTGCCTCATCATTTAAATGGTTATAATTATAATAATTGCTTCTGACATTACTTTTCAGGGTCAAATAATAGAATGGATATGGTAGTCCCATGTAAGTAGTAAGATGATATACAAATGTCATAATATTTTTATTTTTTATGAGTCCATATAGAGAAGAGTTTTTTTTTAAGGTCAGAATATTACTTATACTGGAATACTTACTTGTTAGGGTAATACTTCTCAAATATACTTTCTTTTTTCCTTCCTTTTTTTGGAGGAAGAATCTCACTCAGTCACCCAGGCTGGAGTGCAGTGGCGCGATCCAGGCTCACTGCAGCCTTCACCTCCTGGGTTCAAGCGATTCTTCTGCTTCAGTCTCTCGGGTAGCTGGGATTACAGGCAAGCGCTATCACATCTGGCTAATTATTTTGTATTTTTAGTGGAGACAAAGTCTCACCATGTTGCCCAGGCTGGTCTTGAACTCCTGCGCTCAGGCAATCCGCCCACCTCAGCCTCCCAAAGTCCTGGGATTACAGGCATGAGCCACCGTGCCCAGCCCTTACTTTTTTTTTTTTTTTTTTTTTTAAATATTTAAAATAAAAATTTTTTCCAATATAGAGACAGGGTCTCCCTGTGTTGCCCAGGCTGGTCTCAAACTCCTGGGCTCAAGCAATTCTCCCATCTCGGCCTCCCAAACTGTTGGGATTCCAGGCATGAGCCAGTACACCCAGCTGCAAATGTATTATTACATTAATGTTTCAAAAGATACTCTGCTATTAAAATTCAGCAATGAGAGCCTTTTTTCCACTTTTCAGGAAAAAATAAAATCAACGACAGAATTTTCTAAGATTTACCAGCATTTACCAGATTTACCAGAATTTCCTAGATTTACCATCAGTTAGGTTTTTGTATTGGGGTTGGATTCTACTTGTCTTTTAAGAAACATATGAGTCGGATGAGATTTGACAAAAATTAAGTACTCAGCCAGGCGTGAACCCACTCACTATCGACTGTCACAAGAACACCATGGGGGTGATCTCCCCCATGATCCAATCACCTCCCACCAGGTCCCTCCCTCGACATGTGGGTTTTCAATTCAAGACGAGATTTGGGTGAGGACACAAAGCCAAACCATATCACAAGCATTTGCAATAAAATTCCAACTAAATCAGAGACTTTGAAACCTACATGTAAAGGTCTTTCTTATGTGAGTGCCAAGAAAGTAGGGTTGTGCAATTCTTGGGTGGATTTAGGAAATGCTTTATGGAAAAAAATTACACCAAGGCCAAGTCTTAGAAAATGTGAGCAAGACAATTCACCTATCTCCCCATTTCAGGGTTCACTATGGTAAGGTGACGCTAGGGCTTGGATGCACCCAAGGAGATGTTCTTGAACAGGATTTAAGCACCAGATTTAGCTTTAACATTCAAGGTTTCCTGAGTAGAAATCCCATTACTGTAGAGCCCAGCAGTCTGAGTTATAGCCAGACTGTAACAGAGAGTGGATGGAGGAAGATTAATTAAGGCAGTTGGGTTTGAAAGGACAAATGAATCTGACATAGCAACATGACAAATGTGTGTGAGCCCAACACTAATTAGCAATAAAAAAATACTTATCTTCTAAATACACAAAGCACATATTTTCAGTGACAACTCATTCTACTCCTAATCCCCACATAAACATGTAGGTCAAAGAATGCCTGGGTCAAATTGGTGCTTTCATCCCCTGTATCCACATGGGCGTCACTAACCAGCCCTCGAGTGAGGGGAAGATAGTCCATCTGGGCCCATTTGGAGAAAATGCTCATTTGCCAAAAGGCAGATTTACTCTAAGGACCACCTCTCCACTCATAAAGCTCTCTGCAAATGTGCAAAGAATTTAAAGGCAAGCTGGTATTTATATACTTACTCCTCTGCATTTTTGCCCTTTCAGTTTTAAGGTAGAATGGCTTGTTTCACCCCTCTTTTGGAGACCAAAGAGTTTATACTCAATCTGGACTGAACTAAACAGGCCTTCTTCTGGGAAAAGGTCTGAGGGAGCCCCCAACTCTGGATCTACGCAATCAGTTAACGAATTAATTATTCAGAAATTCTTCTCTGTCACTGTGAGGTTGTGTGTGCTAGTTCTTCCTCAGGAAGGACCTCCCTTACCACCTTAACACAGTGAATAACCCCTCGCCCACATTCTCTGCTCCTGCCCACATTCTCTGCCCACATTCTCTGCTCCTGCTTTATTTTTCTTCATAGCATTGATCATTTCCTAACTTTATAGTGTAAATATATTTTTTTGATTCCTATCTTCACCTCTATTATGAAAGCTCCCCTTGATGGAGACTTTGAGAGTTGTATTTAATTCTGTCAACCCAGTGCATAGAATAATGCTTGGCATGTGATAGGCACTCAATAAATACTTGCAAAATGAGTGAGTGAGTGAGTGAATGAATGAAGTCGAATAAATGAGGCTGAGACTGCTTAAAGTTCATCCCAGGCCAATTCCCTCACTGTTGAGAACTAAGTGCAATGGTGGTCTTCAGAAGGAGGTTTTTCTGGGAGGATCCACCCCTCATTGTGTGAGGAGCTACTAGCCCTTGGCCAGAGTGTCAGATAAACATAAGAAAAATTAAATAGAGTGTGAAGCTCTCAGCGGCTTGGAAGAGTGTCCTATAAATAGGGAGGAGGAAGAAGGCCTTGGAGGTTAGGGATGACTCAGACAGCTTTGTCAGGACATGATTTTCAACTTTCCACCCACGGACACTTTGGGTTGGTTAGAGAATTATTGCTAAATCCTGACAACGTGTGCCTACAGTGTGATTTCTGTTCTCTTTCTCTCCGTTCCCCTCTCACTGACCCTTTTCTTTCTACCGCCATGCACATTGTTTCTGGGAAGTCTGTGAGGAATCCACCATCAAGAACCTGTAAGCTACTGTAGTTAAACTTTGAATGCGGTCCGTTCCCAGCGTCATTTCCCTTTCCCTTTCCCGCAGGCCCTGGTGTCTGTTGGTCATTGAGGGTCAACTCTGGGGCTGAGGTATATGATACAGAGTAAGCCGATCAGCCTATTCCTTTCGCCTAGCCAGAGACTGGGTTAGGTCAACAAGCAGACATTGCTGGGCACTTTAGGAAGGAAGTTTCCCAGTCTTTGAGTGACCCCTTTGTCAACACATATGAGTAGGGGAGCATGTAGTCCAGGACTTACCGGCAGCCATCTTGTGACCCTGAGATGAGCAGGGATGGAGCAGAGCCACCAAAGGCAGAGAGGAGAGAATGAGAGAAACAGGATCTCGGAGACATCCCTGAACTACAAGAAGCCTGCCCTAGCTCTGGGTTTTCCAGTGGATGCAAGCCAGTATATGCCATTCATCATTCATCCATTCATTCATTTATTCGTTCATTTATTTATTTATTTATTTATTTATTTAGAAGAGTCTCACTCTGTTGCCCAGGTTTGAGTGTAGTGGTGCCATCTCGGCTCACTGCAAGCTCCGCCTCCCGGGTTCAAGCGATTCTCCTGCCTCAGCCTCCTGAGTAGCTGGGATTACAGGCGCATGCCACCACGCCAGGCTAATTTTTTTGTATTTTTAATAGAGATAGGGATTCACTGTGTTAGCCAGGATGGTCTCAGTTCCTCACCTCATGATCCACCCACCTCGGCCTCCCAAAGTGCTGGGATTACAGGGGTGAGCCACCACACCCAGCTCATTCATTTCTTTATTTAGAGACGAAGTCTTGTTCTGTCACCCAGGCTGGAATGCAGTGACGTTGGCTCACTGCAGCCTCCACTTCCTGGGTTCAAGCAATTCTCCCACCTCAGCCACCCCAGTAGCTGGGACTATAGGCGCGCACCACCACGCCTAGCTAATTTTTGTATTTTTAGTAGAGATGGGGTTTCACCATGTTGGCCAGGCTGGTCTCAAACTCTTGGCCTCAGGCGATACGCCCGCTTTGTCCTCCCAAAGTGCTGGAATTACAGGCGGGCGTGAATCACTGTGCCCGGTTATGTTCCATTTATTGTGTAAATCAATTTGAGCTGTTGTTAAAACTGAAAGCTGCCTAACTGATACATTGGTTCGGATTCTTCTTCCCAACTTAAAGTGAATTAAAGGAGTTTGTCTCTTTTTTTTTAAGTTTAATATATTTCATTTCAAATGTCAATATATATATTTGAGGCCACATTGCAAATATGGATTCTAATAGTGCAATACCTCCTTGTTGAGCCAACTTTAAATTCCTTTAACTTTTACGGTTCACCGATAAATCATAGCAGAGGATCATGAGAATAAAGATCTGCCACTTTCACTTTTAACCATGTAAAATTAGGAAATTTTATTAATAAAAGGTATTTGTGAAAAATCATACATGCATGAAGAGTCTTATTATGATATAACAGTGAATACATAATTCTAGCCACCACCAGAATATAACAAAAATTGTGTAGTGAAAATAAAATTCACAGTAACACTACGAAAAAAAATGTCTGGGTTCAGTTAGATTTCTGGAGCATTGGAGACAGTTTACTTAGGGTTGGTCCCATTCCTGAAAGCCTCAGGAAATGCTGGAGATGGAGCCTGGGGTTCTGTGCCAAGTTGTGTCTCTACCCTGGTGAGCTGTAAGTTCTATTATTGAGATCTGCCTCATAAAATGACACTTGGTTTTTTTTGTTTTTTTTTTTGAGATAGAGTCTTGCCCAGGCTGGAGTGCAGTAGCACGATCTCAGCTCACTGCAACCTCTACCTCCTGGGTTCAAGCGATTCTCCTGCTTCAGCCCCCCGAGTAGCTGGGATTGCAGGCATGCACCATCATGCCCAACTAATTTTTGTATTTTTAGAAGAGATGAGGTTTCACCATGTTGGCCAGGCTGGTCTTGAACTCTTGGCCGCAAGCAATCTGCCCACCTTGGTCTCTCAAAGAGTGCTGGGATTACAGGTGTGACCCACCATGCCCGGCCTTGGCTTTGGTTTTGGTTTTGACCATGCCACAGCGGTAATGATGGTGGGGTGGGGAGGATGCCTGATTTTTAATTCTTATGCTGGTGCTTTCTTGTGTGGATAGTTGTGCAATTTGGTGTTCCTGCAAGGAGGGGGTGATGGCTGGAGGGATCTATTTGGCCATCTTGCTCCGCCTCCCTTAGAGGAGTTTGTCTTAATAAATAAACGCAGAAGATAAACATTGTTTGATTTTCCCAGATTTTATTGTGGATAAACTATTTTAATTTAATTATTTGTTTGGAATGAAATCTTGTACACTTGCATATTAGGGAATCAGAAAGAGATCTGGAGCTTTGAAACTGAAATGCTTCACTCATAAACTGATAATCAGATATCTTAGACCAAAATCTTCTTCAATATTAATTGGCATACAAAATACCCTTTGAAAAAGGCTATATAGAGAAGCTGAATGTGTCCAGCGATTAAGACAGCATTTATTTATACTCTTATGCTGGTTTATATATACCCTTATACTGGTTGAAATGTTTCTAATTGATTAGACACATGGAATATCTGAGATAGAAGGGATATCAGGCAATGAGGTACAGCAGTTAAGAACAAGGTTAACTTGCCCAAGTTCTATCTTAACTTCATTTTCGTAGGTCTTGTTGGTGCTGATATGATTTGGGTCTGTGTTGCCACCCAAATCTCATGTCAAATTGTAATCCTCAATGTTGGAGGAGAGGTCTGGTGGGAGGTGACTGGATCATGGGGGCATGGATTTCCCCCTTGTTGCTCTCGCGATAGTGAGTGAGTTCTCGTGAGATCTGGTTGTTCAAAAGTGTGTAGCACCTCCAGCCCCTCTCTTCCTCCTGTTCTGACCATGTGAAGATGTGCCTGCTTCCCTTTCCCCTTCCGCCATGATTGTGATTGTAAGTTTCCTGAGGCCTCCCCAGTCATGCTTTCTGTACAGCCTGTGGCACCATGAGCCAACTAAACCTCTTTTCTTTATACATTACCCAGTCTCAGGTATTTTTTTATAGCAGTGTGAGAAGGGACTAATACAGTGGCCTATTCAACATTCATATCCCTCCTTCCTCTCTCCTAGTGGAGCCCTGATTTCATTCTCCATGCCACTAGAGAAAGCTACCTATTTCTCTGGTGCCAGGAATGAGTCTTGATTTATCTAAACTAATCAAAGCAGGCTTATCCTCCTTTTCAGTTATTGAAACGTATCAGTCCAGGAAGACATACACAGGAGGATTTTCCCAAGAGTCTCTAGGACAGTTCCTCTACGAGAATTTCCAGAAGTAATTCCCTCTCTTAGGCTTACCATAGAAAAGAAAGCAAAGAACCTTGACTACTGTTGACAGCCACTCCTCAACCATGAGGTGACCGAGGCTCAGGACGCAGTCCACACTGCCTATGGCAGAGCAGAAAGATGGAAAGAGCCCGAAGTCCTTGTTACAGACCAACCATCCACCAACTTTAAAGCCTATTCTGCCTTTGGATTTCCTGTGAGCTATGTGAGCCAATAAATGTCCTTCTCATTTAAGCCAGTTTGAGTTGGGTTTTCCGTTACTTGTAGCCAAAAACAACCTCACTTTTAGGCTCTTTAAATCCTATCTCTTAGGTATGTTGGGAGGAATAAATTTGATATGAAGTGCTTAGCATAATGCCTGCATCATATAAGTGCTTAATCAATGGGCACTCTGATTATCTAACTACTCACGTTATAGATTATTTGCCCAAGTTAACATAGACTTCCTCTGAATGGTCTGTGGATTAGTCTAAATGCATCAAACCAGAGAGAGGACCAGGGCAAAAGTCAGGTCATTGAATCAGGAAGGCTGATGACACAAGGACCAAGATCCTAGAGGCAGAAAAATTTCAAAGCCGGAACAAAAGGCTAGTTAGATAGGGTGGGTAGCAGATACCTTGAAGGTGTAGCAGGAATGGGCCAGGGCGGATCTCCCAGTCACCAGGCTCCCACATGGCAATTTCACCCTGTCCTAATGGGCCCTGGCTGGGGTCCTAAATGGAAGACCATGTGACACAGCATGTTAGTGGCAGAATCTAATTAAATACTGAGATCTTACTCAGTCCAGCACCCTTTCCACTACACCAAATTTAATTCCATTGCATGGGCATTTGTTTTTATTACATTCAGAGGACTCCTCATAAGTTACCTGAAATCACAGAATGCAAGAGGCAAAGTACTCACTCCCCACTTCAAAGTAAGTTTAGTGACTCTCCTTGGGTAGAAGGAGATGAGCTGGGACTTTACTATCTACTTTGTGTGTGTTATGGTTGAAGTCTTCACAAAGCATGATGTTTCTTTTTATACACGAAGGAAACTGGATCTTTAGTTTAATAAGCATTCAGTAGTCCCTGCTTCTGCCCCTTCTAATCAGGACAAGTGGTTGACAAGTATTCCTTTTTTCACACACACACAAGCACACACGCAAATACAGACTTTCTGTCCAAAGCCCAGGCAGCATTTCTAGACGCGGCCCTTTGGGTGTAACATGCTTTCCCAGTCCTTCCACCTCCATGCACTTTTCCTCGCCCTTCTGGAGAGCCATAGCACTCTAGGGCAGATATGCAAAACTTCAGCTCAAACAGACCAAGTGCTGAACTGTCCCAAAGCACACTCAGCAGGGGAGGGTGACCCTGCTGCACTCATAGAAGGCTCCAGAAGAAACACGCTCATCTCTCTCTGCACTCCTTCTTCTGTTGAACAGGGCCCTGGGTACATTCCACACACTGACATTATGGCCACAGGGCCAGCCCTGTTCACTGTGGGGATGTTGGAGGGAAGGTGGTCTTGTATCCCTATCCTGGACCCTTTTCCTCAACTGATGGGACATTTTCCCACCCGTCCGCTCCCACCAACACACCATCCTGCTTGGTATTTCCTGGCCTCCCCCATTTTCCTCTCAGCTTTTCGCGCCCTGCTGTCTGGAAAGAACCTAATGTGTTCAATCCTGCAGAGTTGCAAATGGTAAATCAGAAGGAAAATAGCGAGAACAAATTGTGTACCTTGGCACTGAGTGTCTCTGGGGGAAAAAATACAACCAGACCCAGTCACCAACCACAGTACAAGATTGTGATGGGAATCATGCAAGTTTCCTGACATACGCAGTGTCTTAATTTCTACGAGTAAGACTTATTCCCAGACCTTGGTGGCACGCTGGTGACAGGAAGTCTCCCTAGAAAGGTCACACATAAGCTGTCTCATATGAACCCTAAGAAATAATCCTGGAGTCTAGGATTCTTGTGAGGGTTAACTGAGGTAATTCATGAAAAAAAAAAAAAAAAATGTCCCAAAGCAGGCTACCCAAAGTCAAGTTCATAATTTCATCCCCCAGCCAACTGGGTAATTCTCCTGGTTTGGTTTGGCCTCCCAGAGTGCTAGGAGGATTACAGGCATGAGCCACTTGCCCAGCCCCTGAGAACATTTTTAATAGCCAGAAGCCATATCTTTAGCACCATTTTGTCTTCAGAAGTAACCCAAATTGAAACATTATTTACTCACACACAAGTTTTTATCTCTTTTCTTTTTCTTTTTCTTTTTTTTTTTGAGATGGAGTCTCACTCTGTTGTCTAGGCTAGGGTGCAGTGGCATGATCTCAGCTCACTGCAGCCTCTGCCTCCCTGATTCCAGCAATTCTCCTGCCTCAGCCTCCAGAGTAGCTATGATTACAGGTGCGCACCACCATGCCTGGCTGATTTTTGTGTTTTTAGTGGAGGCGAGGTTTCACCATGTTGGCCAGGCTGGTCTCGAACTCTTGACCTCAGGTGATCTGCCCACCTCGGCCTCCCAAAGTGCTAGGATTACAGGCATGAGCCACCGCACCCAGTCTCTATATCTCTTTTCAATGTAAGTACACGGGGAAGCAGAAACCCTTGGTTGGTCTGAGTCAACTGGGCAGCTCGCTGACAAAGAAAGCTTTATTTCCTGGGTTAATGGTACCAGCCCCTCCCAGCAATGGGAAGATGCCAGTAGGGGAGGGCATTCCCCACAGGCAAAGCCTCAGGCGCTATTTTGAGCAGGCCTTCTAGAGGCTGAGTCTGGACTTGAGGTCGCTGAAGGTTTCTGCTTATTCTGAAAGATGATCTAACTAACCTAAGATAAGCTAAGCACCAGGTGTCTGTGGTCCACATTTCCTCACTGTGCTTTCTCTGCCTGGAACTGGCCAGGGGACGCTGATGGTTCAGTAACTGCAGAAAAGCCAGCTTTAAGACTCTTAATTACTAGTTTAAATAACATGGTACACTGGCTTTGGTAACATGATATATTTTATTGGGTTTGTTCATACACATGACAAAGAGAAGCTGAGGTTTATGTGCCTAAAATATACCTATTAGGCCCTGTGATTTGGAATTATTGGGGGACAGGGGCGGGGGACACTAGTGACTTTCTAATGTCCATCTTTTCAAGGCCTGAGGGTGGCTGACAGGCACAGCAAAGATGTTTTCATGCCAGAGCCTGCCAGGTCATCCAGTGTGTTGAGATTTTCACTAACTCATACCAAACCTGCCCGTGTCCCCATGCTGATTTACGGGACTAACCTGTGATGAGTTTGGGTGTCCCATAATAAAATGTCACCTGATGATATATGAGGGAAAAAAACAACTTGTGATTTTTGATATTCAGAAACACTTATCCTTTCCCGAAACAGGAAGATGGCTGTGCTTTCCTACGGCTCTGGAGCCGCCGGGTTTCTAAGCTCTTTTGTGTCTTTGAACATTTTTGTCTGAGAACTTGGCAGCAGAAGGCCTGGCTTCAATGGGAGAACCTGGGGGCCCAAGTGCACAGACTTCCCGAAACAGGGAAACAAAGAGAGCTGAGGCCTACACGGCTTGGCTGGCTTTCTACATCAGTGGAGGTGTTTGCGGGCTGATCACAAGGGCAATGAAAAAGCCTCAGACCCCGGACTGCCAGCTTCCTAGGGCTGCTGTAACAAAGTACCAAAACTGGGTGCTTTAAAGCCATAGGAAATCATTCTATTACAGTTCTGAAGACAAGAAGTCACAAATCAAGGTGTCGGCAGGGCTCCTCGCATTCTGAAGGCTCTGAGCCAGCGGTCCCCAACCTTTTTGGCACCAGCGACCAGTTTTGTGGAAGACAATTTTTCCACGGATGGAAGGTGGGGGTGGTTTCAGGATGATTCAAGCACATTACATTTATTGTGCACGTTATTTCTATTATTATTACATTGTAATATAATATATAATGAAATAATTATATGACTCACCATAATGTAGAATCAGTGGGAGCCCTGAGCTTGTTTTCCTGCAACTAGATGGTCCCATCTAGGGGTAATGAGAGACAGTGACAAGTCATCAGACTTTAGATTCTCACAAGGAACGTGCAACCGACATCCCTCGCATGCACCATTCACAATAGAGTTCACACTCATAGAGTATCCAATGTTGCTGCTGATCTGACAGCAGGCAGAGCTCAGGCGGTAACATGGGCCATGGGGAGCAGCTGTAAATACAGATGAAGCTTCGCTCCACTGCCCGCCACTCACCTCCTGCTGTGTGGCCCAGTTCCTAATAGGTCATGGACCAGGGCTTGGGGACCCCTGCTGTAGGGAGTGGCTGCTCCATGCCTTTCCCTTGCCTCCTGGTATTGCTGGCCATCCTTCACCGTGCCTCACTTTTGACACTTGGCTCCCAGCTCTGTCTCTGTTGTCACATGGCCTTCTCCCTGTGTGTCTTCACATTGTCTTCCCTCTGTGCCCATCCCTTCCCATGTCTCTTCTTATAAGGACACCAGTTGCATTGGACTAGGGGACCCATCCACATTAGTATGACTTCATCTTACCTAATTACATCTGCAACAACCCTAGTTCCAAACAAGGTCACATTCTGAGTTTCTGGGGGTCAAGACTATGTCTTAGTCTGCTCAGGCTGCCATAACAAAATACCATAGGCCAGATGGTTTAAACAGCAGAAGTTTGTTTTCTCACAGTTCTGGAGGCTGGGAAGCCCAAGATCAAGGTGTCAGCAGGGTCAATTTCAGAGAGAGCAACAAAGCATGAGAGAGAGTACTCAAACGTCTCTTCTTACAAGGGCACTGCTCTGGCTGGGCACAGTGGCTCACACCTGTAATCCCAGCACTTTGGGAGGCCAAGGTGGAAGGATTACCTGAGGTTAGGAGTTCAAGACCAGCCTGGCCAACATGGTGAAATCCCATCTCTACTAAAAATGTAAAAATTAGCCAGGCGTGGTGGCGGTCACCTGTAATCCCAGCTACTCGGGAGGCTGAGGCAGGAGAATCACTTGGACCCGGGAGGAGGAGTCTACAATGAGCTGAGATCTTACCACTGCATTCCAGCCTGGGTGACAGAATAAGACTCCATCTCAAAACACAACAAAAAACAAAGGCACTGCTCCCAGCATGAGGGCCCCACCCTTATGACCTCATCTAAGCCTAATTATTTCCCAAAGGCCCCACCTCCAAATGACATCACACTGGGGGTTAAGGCTTCAATATGGGGATTTTGGAGGGACGCAAACATTTGGTTCATAACAGACTTCAACATATCTTTTGGGGGACAGCCACACACCCACCCAAGGAGATACAGGGCAGTCAACAGGGACAGAGGTGCCAGGTCTACCAGCTACATCCTCCAGTGACAGGAGACAATGGGAGGAGAGACCCAACTGTTCCCACAGGATTAGACATCCCAAATTAGTCCTCTAATGACTTGACCATTTGATACTGAAATCTGCATGAGGCACTTCCCAAACAACCTTCACATAGGTGGAGAGGGTTAGTCAGGGTGGTCATTTGCCCTCCTCCCTTAGAAAACAAAAGCTGGCTAGTTAGCAGAGAGTTCTCTTGCGGGTAATGCTGGCCAGGCCAGGAAGTGGTTCTAAAAGCCAGCACAGTTCCCCTGATTGGAAAAAGCCTGGGAAGGCACAGCCCAGCTGGGACTCAGCCTAACTGATGTCTCTTCTCGGCTTCCACATCACTGCCACAGACAGGTTTAGCAGGAACCGTCCTTTGCCCACTCATGTTGCTCATGCACATACAGTCTGTGGAGGGGACACCCACGTTTCCACTTCTTAATGGCAGTCCCTGTCCTTTACCCCAGCCTCCCAGATCACAGGATGAGACTAAAGGCTGACAGCCTTCTCCAAAAACAGGCTCCTTTGGCCACATCTCCTCTGTAGCCCTATTCTGCCCCTCTTTCCCCACACGGTCCTCGGTTTGGAAACACTGTGCTCTACTACTATTAATAATACATAGGGAGAGCCCATCTTGAAGGAACTCCAAGGGCTTCACAGGCATTATCTAATTAACCCTCATCACATCCTAGTGAAGCTTAGCAAAAGCCCTTCTCCAGCAAAACCATAAGGGAAGACTGCACACAGGGTCAAAGCTGCTAAGAGACAGAGGCATCCTCAGGTTGTCCAGGAGGGCAGAGGACCCAGCACTTACCCTGGAGGTAGGGGAAGATCACTTGAGCACAGGAGTTCGAATCCAACCTGGGCAACATAGTGAGACACCATCGCAAAAAAAAAAAAATTATTTTAAAAGATTCCTTGCCTAGAGATTCATAGCTAGTAAATTTCAATCACACTCCACCCTAGATGTTCTGACTCAGAGATAGTGGTCTTTCCAGTTCACCAGGGCCACTCCATTCTCTTGTAATGATTTCAGAAGCATAGCCATGAGTATTTGCCGATTGGCAGCCACTCTTGCTGTGTCAGACATCACTGCTGGTCACTGATACAGCTCCCCTGTCCTTCCAGGCATGCAGGAGGTCTGATTTTCTGCTCCACTTAAAGTCGGGCATGGCATCTCACTTGCTTGCACCAATGAAATGTGGGCAGAACTCACGTGTGTCATTTCCAGGTAGAAACATTTGACTGCTGGCCTCTCCAGCTTTCTTCCCCGGCTGTGCAGTAATAGTGAAAGCTTATAGGGGCCGGGCGCGGTGGCTCAAGCCTGTAATCCCAGCACTTTGGGAGGCCGAGACGGGCGGATCACAAGGTCAGGAGATTGAGACCATCCTGGCTAACATGGTGAAACCCCATCTCTACTAAAAACATACAAAAAACTAGCCGGGCGAGGTGGCGGGCGCCTGTAGTCCCAGCTACTAGGGAGGCTGAGGCAGGAGAATGGCGTGAACCCGGGAGGTGGAGCTTGCAGTGAGCTGAGATCCGGCCACTGCACTCCAGCTTGGGTGACAGAGCGAGACTCCGTCTCAAAAAAAAAAAAAAAAAAAAA
>NC_037671.1:18094419-18115834 GCF_003255815.1 Theropithecus gelada
AAAAAAAAAAAAAAAAAAAAAAAAAAAAAAAAGAAGAAAGCTTATATTGAGATGGAGCCTCTGGCAGCCTGGTGTCCGGAGTGACACCATGAACTGAGCTTTCCTGTTGACCTGCATCAAAGATGAGCTAAAAGTGTCTATACGGTTTTAAACTACTGAGATGTTGAATTTGTTTATTACTGCAGCATAACCTATTCTGTCCTGATGGATACATTACCCAGAATTTCTTCATTCAGTCTCTTTTTGTTTGATGAGACCCTGTCACCCAGGCTAGAGTGCAGTGGCAGGATCTCAGCTCATTGCAACCTCTGCCTCCTTGGTTCAAGCGATTCTCCCGCCTCAGCCTCTCAGGTAGCTGGGACTACAGGGGCATGCCACTACGCCCAGCTAATTTTTGTATTTTTAGTAGAGACGGGGTTTTGCCATGTTGACCAGGCTGGTCTCGAACTCCTGACCTCAAATGATCCACCCACCTCGGGCCTCCCAAAGTGCTGTATTACATGCATGAGCCACCGCGCCTGACCCCTCATTAAGCCTTGAGCAGGAATAAATCTATCCTAGCTCTGAGGGATAGACCCTAATTAGCATATATCAATCAATTTAAAGTTACCTACTCCTCTGCCGCAGCAATTGGTTGATGTATGGATAATAATCTAGACCCAAACCAATTAACTCGTAGTATTTGCTTAGAGTAGTTCAGGGATGAGCCAATCAGTGTTAAAGTACAAACTGTTGGATGATTATGGAGAGCAGCGCTTTCTCCCCTTTCAGGGTAAGACCCGGTTGCTGCAGGCGACAATCTCGCAGAGGAAGGAAGCCCGCTGAAAACAAAGGTGAATCACAGGCAGTGGAGGGGGGTGGGGGCAATCTGCAAATTGTAGACACACAGAGCCCTGCCTGAAGCCCACAGTCAGCTGCGGACCTGTCAGAAAGGAACCAGTAATGACCCTTAATTCTCTAAGCCAGACTGAAGTGAGATTCTGTTACTTGAAATTTAATTTTTTATTTTATTTTATTTATTTTGAGACAGGGTCTTGCTCTGTCACTCAGGCTGGAGTGCATGGTACTATCTCTGCTCACTTGTACCCTCGACCTCCCAGGCCCAAGCGATCCTCCTGTTTCAGCCTCCTGGGTAGCTGGGACAACAGGTGTGTGCCGTCATACCTGGATAATTTTTGAGTTTTTTGTAGAGACGAAGTTTCACCATGTTGCCCAGGCTGCTCTAGAACTCCTGGGCTCAAGTGATCTTCCCACCTCAGCCTCCCAAAGTGCTGGGGTTACAGGCGTGAGCCTACTTAAAATTTAAAAAACAATCTGCCAGGCGTGGTGGCTTATGCCTGTAATGTCAGCACTTCGGGAGGCTGAGGCAGGTGGATCACCTGAGGTCAGGAGTTTGAGACCAGCCTGGCCAACATGGTGAAACCCCATCTCTACCGAAAATACAAAAATTAGCCAGGCATAGTGCTGGGTGCCTGTAATCCCAGCTACTTGGAAGGCTGAGGCAGGAGACTTGTTTGACCCCAGGAGGCAGAGGTTGCAGTGAGCCAAGATTGCGTCACTGTACTCCAGCTTGAGTGACAGAGCAAGACTGTGTCTCAAAAAAAACAAAACAAAAAACAAACAAACAAAAAAGCCGGGCATGGTGGCAGGTACCTGTAATCCCAGCTACTAGGGAGACTGAGGAAGGACAATTGCTTGAACCCGGGAGGCGGAGGTTGCAGTGAGCCCAGATAGTGCCGCTGCACTCCAGCCTGGGGGATGGAGCAAGACACAGTCTCCAAAAATAAAAATAAAAAATAAAAACAACCTTCACTGATCGTTTTAAACAACTCCTGCCTCAGAATACTAACCTGCTGACATAGAGATATCAATCTGTATGTATTTCTATAATCAGTGCTCCATCTTTTTGGGGCTTGACACTTTGAATTTTGTTAGGATGCACATATTTGTAAGAAAGGCAACAGAAATGAATTTTAGAGTCAGAAAGGGATCGTTAAAACATCCGATCTAACTGCCTCATTTTATAAATGAGGGACTCAGGCGCAGAAAGGTAAAGTCACTTACACTGGGCAATATGCACTCTGTTTCCTACTGACCTCCGACCCCACGGACTTAAATTGTGCTGTGTCAGAGTTGTCCTGGGCTTAAAAGGAGATAACATACATCGAGCTTCCAGCACAGTGGCTGACATAATGTTGATAATCAACAATTGCTGACTTCTTTTTATCAGTCACTCACATTTTAGTATAGAAGTGGGGGGAAGTGGGATGATAAATAACAGGCACTCCTTTCACGGGCTGTTATAGTGAAAGAACGCACCTTGAGCAGAGAAGCAGCCAGGACTTGGCTACTCGGAGAGGCTGAGGCAGGAGAATCGCTTAAACCCGGGAGGTGGAGGTTGCGGTAAACCGAGATCACACCATTGCACTCCAGCCTGTCACCAAGAGCAAAACCATCTCAAAAAAAAAAAAAAAAAAAAAAGGAAAAAGAAATACCTAGTGGAGATTGCTCAGGGGACCAGTGGTCCCGGTGAACCTGCAAGGACAATGGCCCATGACATTTGAGTGGCTGCAGTAACAGAGATCCATGTCCGCCGGACTACAAAAGCCTGGGAGACAGACACAGGCTGCAGGGCATGTGCAGTGACTGACTTAGATCCTTGCTCCAGCCCTGACCCAATAACTGCAGCAAGAATGGAGCATCTAACCGAGCACAGTGGCTCACGCCTGTAATCTCAGCACTTTGGGAGGCCAAGGCAAGTGGATCACTTGAGGTCAGGAGTTCAAGACCAGCCTGGCCAACATGGTGAAATCCCCGTCTCCACTCAAAATACAAAAATTAGCCAGGCGTGGTAGTGCATGTCTGTAATCCCAGCTACTGGGGAGGCAGAAGAATTGCTTGAACCCAGGGGGTCGAGGTTGAAGTGAACCTAGATCATGCCACAGCACTCCAGCCTGGGCAACAGAGTGAGACTCCATCTCAAAAAAAAAAAAAAAAAAAAAAAAATTAAAGAATGGAGCATTTACCTCCTGGGAGCAAGCGGGAGACAGCCCAGAGGGAGGAGGAAGATTTAGTCAAAGGGAACCCCAGGCCACCAGAACCAACCGTGCTCATTTAGTGTTTTGTTAAAAGCCAGCCCTGGAGAATGCTTTTCTTGTTTGTTTTGGGTTCTGGTGTTCTTAAGTCTTGTTTAAATGAGATAACAAATGTAAGCCACCCCACCCTGTCCTGACACAAAATGAACACAAAATAAATGGCAACTGTCTTTCCCTGCCTTTTTTTTTTTTTTTTTTTTTTTTTTGGTAGACAGGGTCTTGCTTTGTCACCCAGGCTGGAGTGCAGTGGTGCACACATGGCTCACTGCCGCCTTCACCTCCTGAGCTCCCAGCAACTCAGGAGGCTGAGGCAGGAGAATCGCTTGAAACCAGGAGGCAGAGGTTGCAGTGAGCCGAGATTGCACCATTGCATTCCAGCCTGGGGGACAGAGTGAGACTCTGTCTCTAAATAAAGAAACAAATAAAAATAGAATCTTTCGGTGGGCATGGTGGCTCCTGCCTGTAATCCCAGCACTTTGGGAAGCTGAGACTGGCGGATCACCTGAGGCTTCACCTCCTAAGCACCTCCCCATCTCAGCCTTCCAAGTATCTAGAACCACAAGCATGCACCATCACAAGCAGTTAATTTTTGCATTTTTTGGTAGAGATGAAGTCTCACTTTGTTGCCCAGGCTGATCTCAAACTCCTGGGCTCAAGCAATTCTCCTGTCTTGGTCTCCCAAAGTACTAGGATTACAGGTGTTAGCCACCAAGCCCAGCCTCCCTTGCTTTTGTTCAAAGTAGTGACTCTCACCTAAAATTCAGTTGGACCACATATACTCATCCAAAAAGCATAGGCTTCTGTGTAGATTTAGAAATTGCAAGATATGCCCTCATCTTATCAGCTGTACAGTTGTAGGTTATCTCCTGTTTTCTTTATTTATTAACTGAAGATAACATAACCCCTACTGTACGCTACGTACCCCACAGTGCTGTGTGCGAGGATTAAGTGAGATCATGGAAAGGGGAGGGGTTTTATCAGATGCTAAAGAACTGTACACCTTCAAAATTCTTATTATTCCAACGGTTCTCTTAAGTTGGTGATTAGAAACTGACAAGCTCCTTCCAAACGAAGCCATAGTCTCCTGACTTCACGACCTCAAAGAACAAGGCAGCAGCCCTCTCTTTCTCCAACCTATTTATTTGTTTGTTTGTTTGTTTGTTTAGGTAGAGACATGATCTTGCCATGCTGCTCAGGCTTGTCTTGAAAGTCTGGCCTCAAGGGCAGTGGTGTGATCGCAGCTCACTGCAGCCTTGAATGTCTGTGCTCAAGCAATCCCCCCACCCCACCCTCCCAAATAGTGAAGACCACAGGCATGCACCACCATGCCCGGCTAATTTGTATTTTTAATGTTTTAATTTTTTATTTTTTTTTACCAATGGGGGGTCTCATCATGTTGCCCAGGCTGGTCTTAAACTCCTGGTCTCAAGTGATTCTCCACCCTCAGCTTCCCAGAAAGCTGCAATTACAGGCAGGAGCCACCACCATACCTGGCCACAAACACAGTTTTTTAAGAGACAAATTTATGGGATTTATCTGATCACCACTTTGCTCAAGCAAATCATTTTTCCAATCTATATTCAGTAGCAGCTGCGGCAACTGCAAAATGACTTACTGTTCATAACACTTTGCTTTGGCGACAGGAAGGAAATTAGACAAACTGTAAAGGTCTCCATATTTCATTCCGTATTTATGTAAAAACCCAAAACACAATAATGCTTTGCAGTTGTTCCTGATGTCAGACGGGCCAGAGGGTTATGGAGTGAAGGAATTGGCAAAGCCAGCAAGTTGGTGACCAGAGGACAGCTCCAGAGAGGGTTACCAAGCACAAAGGGCAGGGGGAGCTGGACAAAGGGCCAGTCATAGGTCAGGGTGGCCATCACCCTACCCTCACACCACCTATGTCCATACACAGACACCCACTGTCCATTCTCTTCCCTCTCAGCTCCTTCTCTTAGGAAAGGTTCTATTTTTATTTATTTTCCTTTTGAGATGGAGTTTCGCTCTTGTTGCCCAGGCTAGAGTGTAATGGCAAAATCTCGGCTCACTGCAACCTCCACCTCCCAGGTTCAAGCGATTCTGCCTGAGCCTCCCAAGTAGCTGGGATTACAGGCATGCACCACCACACCTGGCTAATTTTGTATTTTTAGTAGAGATGGGGTTTCTCCATCTTGGTCAGGCTGGTCTCGAACTCCTGGCCTCAGGTGACCTGCCCGTCTCAGCCTCCCAAAGTGCTGGGATTACAGGCATGAGCCACTGTGTGGGCTGAAGATTCTATTTTTATTTATTTCTTTATTTAGAGACAGAGTCTCACTCTATCCCCCAGGCCGGAGTGCAATGGTGCGATCTTGGCTCCCTGCAACCTCTGCGTCCTGGTTTCAAGCGATTCTCCTGCCTCAGCCTCCTGAGTAGCTGGGGTTACAGGCATGCGCCACCACGCCCAGCTAATTTTTATATTTTTCGTAGAGACGGGGTTTTGCCATGTTGGCCAGGCTGGTCTTGAACTCCTGACCTCAAGTTATCCACCCACCTCAGCCTCCCAAAGTGCTGGGATTATAGATGTGAGCCACCACGCCCAGCCAACTCTTAGGAAAGATTCTGACAGAAGTCATTTAAGCCTCAAAGTGGGTGTAAGACACTCCACTGCCTCTCTCTAGAGGTATTTCCATTTTAACTATTATCACTGTTTAAATACAGATGTGTCCAATCTTTTGACTTCACTGGGCTACACCGGAAGAAGAATTGTCTTGGGCCACACATAAAATACACTAACGATAGCTGATGAGCTTAAAAATAAATTGCAACAAAATCTCATAATGTTGTAAGAAAATTTACGAATTTGTGTTGGGCCGCATTCGAAGCCATTCTGGGCCACATGCAGCCTGCGGGCTGTGGATTGGACAAGCCTTGTTTAAAACCTTTAGTACAAAATTCAAAATTCAAGCCCTGTGGCCAAGCACGGTGCCTCATGTCTGCAATACCAACAGCATGTTGGGAGGCCAAGGCGGGAGGATTGCTTGAGCCCAGGAGTTCAAGGCTGCAGTGAGCCGTGATCATGCCACCGACCTGGGGAACAAAGCAAGACCGAATCTTAAAAAAAAAAAATTCAAGCCCCCTAATGTAAGAAAGCACTCCTGGCCAGGCACGGCGGCTCGTGCCTGTAATTCTAGCACTCTGGGAGGCCGAGCCCGGCAGACTGTCTGAGCTCTGGAGTTTGAGACCAGCCTGAACAACACAGTGAAGCACCGTCTCTACTAAAACACACACAAAAAAAATTAGCTGGACCTGCGACTGTAGTCCCAACTCCTCGGGAGGCTGAGGCAGGAGAATTGCTTGAACCCGGGAGGCGGAGATTGCAGTGACCGAGATCGTGCCACTGCACTCCAGCCTGGGTGGCAGACAGAGCGAGACTCTGTCTGTTAAAAAAAAAAAAAAAGAAAGAAAGAAAAGAAAAGAAAAGAAAAAAGAAAGAAGGCACTCCAGTTTGCTTCTCCTGCCAGTTCATCATTACTCCACCAACTCCATGTTGCAGTCACACTCGATGTGCCACGCATGTGGTGACCAACAGTTCTGCACCCTGACTGCAGTGGTAGTTACCAATGTCTGTTTCATGGTATTGATGTTGTAACGTAGTTATGCAAGATGCCACATTGGGAGAGGAGGGCTGATGGGTGCCCGGCACCTCCCTGTACATATATTTTTTACAACTTCCTGTGACTCTACCATTATTTCAAAATAAAACGATTGGCTGGGTGTGGTGGCCCAAGTCTGCAATCCCAGCACTTTGGGAGGCTGAGGTGGGCAGATCACCCGAGCCCAGAATTTCAAAATCAGTCTGGGCAACATGGCAAAACTCTGTCTCTACAGAAAATACAAAAATTAGTCATGTGTGGTGGTACGTGCCTGTAGTCCCAGCTACTTGTGAATTACAGGTCGAAGTCGAGGCCGCGGTGAGCTGGGATCATGCCACTGCACTCCAGCCTGGTGAGAGAAAGACCTCGTCTCAAAAAAAAATAATAATTATTATTATTATTAAAACGTGCCAGGTCTCTTGTGTCTTTCTCTCTTTTCTGAGAACATTATCATTGTCATATATACCTTCTAGACCTTCCTCATTCTTCAAAATCAGCTTGCTCATCACGGCTCAACACCAAATAGGCACTGAATTAAATAAAATAATAAATAATAAAATAAATAAAAAATAAATGTTTGATGAATGGGCAAATGAATGGTCCCTGTTATTTATGGGATAAAGAATTAATAAAGCAGCAAAGGCTGGGCACAGTGGCTCATGCCTGTAATCCCAGCACTTTGGGAGGCTGAGGCAGGTGGACCACGGGGTCAAGAGATCAAGACTACCCCAGCCAACATGGTGAAACCCCATCTCTACTAAAAATAAAAAATTAGCTGGGCATGGTGGCACGTGCCTGTAATCCCAGCTACTTGGGAGGTTGAGACAGGAGAATGGCTTGAACCCGGGAGGCAGAGGTTGCAGAGAGCCGAAATCCCACCATTGCACTCCAGGCTGAGCAACAAGAGCGAAACTCCATCTCTAAATAAATAAATAAATAAACCAGCACAATTTAGCAGTTAAAAGCATGAGCTCAGAAGTCAGGCTGCCTGACTTCAATCCCAGTTCTATACTCTCTGTGTTTCTGAGCACCTCTGAGCTTCGTTTCCTCATCTTGGGTAGGAATAGTATGCACACTGTAGGATGGTTGTGAGAATTCAGTGAGTGAATACACATAAAGTGCTTACAACACTGCCTGGGCACAAAGTAAGCTCTTAAAATTGGGCTTTTATTATATCTGGAATGGCGTTTCTGACCTGTCTCCAAACATATCACTGTCCCCCACGTTCCCATATGTACCCAAAACATCCTGTGCTACTCCTCCACCCACCCCTACACCTCCATCTTGCTGCCAGCATCATCTTATCATACTGTGTCCTGGTTATCTACTGCTATGTAACAGACCACCGCAAGAGTAGTGGCTTAAAACAACGATACCATTTATTTTGCTCAAGAATCAACAGTTTGGGCAGGCTCTGTGAGAATGGCTTTTCTCTGCTCTAGATCATATCAGCCCAAGTGGCTCAAAGGCTGGGGGATGGATCTAAAGCCATATTCGCTCACATGCTGGTGCTTGATGCAGGCTATCAGTTGAGACCTTAGCTGGGGCTTCTGGCCAGGAGACAGACACACAGCCTCTTCGTGTATCCTGGGCTCTCTCATGACATGATGGCTGAGCTCCAAGGGCAAATGTCTGAACAGAAAAAGAGCCAAGTAGAAGCCATATCACCTTGTATGACCTAGCCTCAGAAACCACCTGGTGTTACTTCCTCTACTATCTATTCATCAAGGAAGTCACAAAGGTCCTCCCAAGTTCACAGTAAGAAGAAATAAACTCCAACTCTCTTTTTTCTTTTTTTTTGAGACAGCGCCTCACTCTGTTGCCCAGGCTAGAGTACAGTGGCATAATCTCAGCTCACTGCAACCTCCAATTCCTGGTTCAAACCATTCTCCTGCCTCAGACTCCTGAGTAGTTGGGATTATAGGCACCCGTCCTCGCGCCTGGCTAATTTTTGTATTTTTTTTTAGTAGAGACGGGGTTTCACCATGTCATCCAGGCTGGTCTCGAACTCCTGACCTCAGGCGATCCAACTGCCTCAGCCTCCCAAAGTGCTGGGACTGCAGGTGTGAGCCACTGCACCTGGCTGAACTCTTGATGAGGGAGTAGCAAGGTTCTGGCAATGTGGGACCAGAGATATTACTGTACTAACCGTGTGTTTTACTTTCTGTATGTTGATGCTTTGAGATCTGGGGTCTTGCTGACTCTGAAGGGACTACTCCTCCCAGGATTAGCCAATTCCTAGAGACAATAAACAAGCTCAAGTTCTAACTCCTCAGGATAGAATTCAAGACCCCTCCAATTAGGCCTCAGTCTAACTTTCTGACTTCCCTCTCTCTAGCCCCTCTACAAACTACTCCAACGGTTTAGCCAATTTCCCGTTCTCCAAAGACACCTCGCAATTACTCTTTACTAGATCTCTTGCTCATCTTTCAAAGTCCAACCTGAGCCCCCACTCCTCCGTGCTCCTCCATGAAGCCATTCCCATTCACAGGGATGCATGTCCTTTCTGAACCCTGTCTCACAGCATTCATCCTCTGCACCAGTCCCTTTATTGCTTGGTTATACAACAGATCTACCTATGTTGTAATTAGATTCCGAAGATTAAAGCTCTAAGGAACTTTAAGAGATTATTTTGTTCAACACCCTTAATTTGAAGTGAGGAAACCAGGCCTGAGCGATTACTGACCCAAGGTCCCAGCACTCATTAATGGCAGAGGAAGGAACAGAAGCCACAAACCCATTTCTGCTCTCTTCTCTTTCCTTAACACCAGGTTGCCTCTATTTTAAATGTATTAGTCTTGTCCCCGGCAGAGTTTTGAAGCTATATCAGGGCAGGCAAGGACTATATCTCAAGTCACTTGTATCCTGACAACATCCAGCAATGTCGTAGTAAATTTATGTTGAAACCATAAAAATGTTTCTAGTTCATTCCTTTACCCACTAGGACACTAGGAACTGACACTTTCTTTTTTTTCTTTTCTTTTTTTTTTTTTTGAGAGAGAGTCTCACTCTGAAGTCCAGTGGCGTGATCTCAGCTCACTGCAACCCCTGCCTCCGGGGTTCAAGAGATTCTCATGTCTCAGCCTCCCAGGTAGCTGGGACTACAGGTGCACACCACCACACTGGACTAATTTTTGTATTTTTAGTAGAGACAGGGTTTCACCATGTTGGCCAGGCTGGTCTCGAACTCCTGGCCTCAAGTGATCCGCCAGCCTCGGCCTCCCAAAGTGCTGGGATTACAGGCATGAGCCACTGCACCCAGCCTTGAAATTTTTTTTCTTTTTCTTTTTTTTTTTTTTTTTTTTTGAGATGGAGTCTCGCTCTTGTCCCCAGGCTGGAGTGCAATGGCACGATCTCATCTCACTGCAACCTCCATTTCCTGGGTTCAAGCGATTCTCCCTGCCCCAGCCTCCCAAGTAGCTGGGACTACAGGTGCCCACCACCACATCCAGTTAATTTTTTGTATTTTTATTAGAGACGGGGCTTTGCCATGTTGGCCAGGCTGGTCTCGAACTCCTGATCTCAGGCGATCTGCCCGCCTTGACCTCCCAAAGTGTTGGGATTACAGGCGTGAGCCACCATGCCTGGCCGAAATTTTTCTTAAGAATAAAACATTTTTCTCCTCTTTTAATACAGAATACCTTTCTTAGGAGTTTTCTAAAAGTACGTTAAGCAAACCAAAACAAGAGGAGGTGGGTAATATACTTGAAGAAACTTAGCCAATTCAATTTTTGCAACCTCAGAAGCATGCTCCATTTATTTCTTGGACCTAAGTGTGGTCCCACCATAAATTGAACCAGATACACTTGCTCTAATGTTATCTCAACTTTGCAGGCAGATTGTAACCCAGGGTTGGTTTAGTTCATCTATTTCCTAGTCCATTAATCCATTGCTCTTGCTGTCTCAGCCGTGCGGGCATTCTTTCAGTTGGAACATACAGAGGCTGCTTTCTCCTCCAAAAGCTCAAAAGCAACAAAGCAAGAATGAGAGAAAAAGCAAGAAAGCAAGAAACTGAGAAAAAGCAAGAAAGCAAAAAAGCAAGAAAGAGAAAAGCAAGCAAACACAGCTTTCATCTCTTCCCTTATAGAAACAGAGCCCCTTGAGAGTGCCCGCAGGATCTACTTAGAAAGGTTATTTTGCAAATGTCCCATTAGCTGGGGCATAATACAGCTCTCCTCCAGCAGAAAAGCTCCACTTTCTGGGAGTCTGTTCCCTCCTCAGCCTAATGGATTCTGTCAGGGGCAGGATGTGGCTTTTGCCATCGTGGGCCATAAAATCCAGGAGTAATGGCTGCAGTGATGGGGGCCTCCTGCCGGCCCATCAGCACTGGAGTTTGATGGTGAGGAGGAGAGAAAGAAAAAGTGGGAAAAGTTCTGAATGCTCAATAACTTTTCAGCGGTAAGATGAGGGAGAAAGAGATCTAGAGCCATAATTGCAGAAGCGTCTTGCAAAATTTAATTAAAACTTAGGCAGAAACGAACACTAGAAACAAGTGTCATTCATCAACTTAAACCGCCAACTAAGGTAAACACTGCCACAAACTCAGAAAAAGAAAGGGAGGAGAATGGAACGAGGGGTGATCACTCTAGATATCAAACAAATCAAATTACCCTGAAGGCCCTACCAGACACATGCATTAATCATTGGTTATCCCAGCTGCACACCTGTATAGAGAGGAGAACTTGGCGAGCTCAAATTGACTCTGGCTGGCAAACTGGGAAAGCAGAAGGGACAGGGCGGCAGGCCAAGGGGAACCCAACCCAGAAGTGACCACGTGGCACCCACGGCTCTGCACCGGCCAGGTGGAAGGAGGACCGTGTAAGATTCACGCGAGGGCGTGCAATCATCCCCAGCTTTCCAGTCTTGCGTCTTGTTTTCTGGATCCTATGTAGCTGGACAAACCTGCTGAGCTGCAACGTGAAGCAACTTTCCCTGGGAGGTGGAAGGCCTCAGGGTGAATCCAAGCCAATTCCAGGGATGACAGAGTGGGAAAGCAAGTTGAGCTTTCAAATCCTTTATGTGGCTGGTTTTCTCCTCTCCTGAGATTCAGCATTTAGTAGGAGGGAGACGGCATAGGGTGGGGTAGGGACAAAGTGAGCCGCTGACTTTGTTTCCCGGGGCACAGGCTTTGTACACCCACAAGTCCCCAGGGCTGGTCACAAGCTGAAACCTTCTTACTCCAGAGAGAGGAGGCTGGAGGGCAGCTCAGCCATCCAGGCTGGGAGCTATTTGCACTTGATGAGCAATTTCAAGTGGGAACCATCTGAGTGTGTGCCTGTGTGAATGCCAGAGTGCATTTAGAGGGAACAAATGATTTATTATTGGGGCCTCGAAAAAGTTGCTTTCAAAAAGAGAGGGAGCCTCTTATTCCCCTCCTTATCATTAAAACCTTAAAGGGGTAGAATCCATTTGGTCTCTTAAGCCAGGCTGGAAGGGAGTCACAGCTAATCAAGCAGCCCGCTCAGCTCCTCCAGCCCTTCTTTGAGTACAACAATATGTATAAACTGGCAAAAGGGACTGCAGACTACTTTGATGTTAAACAAAGAGGAAAACCTCCAAAACAGGGTAAAAATTGTATCTCTGTTTAACTCTTCCATGTCCTTTCTTCAGCACAAATTTAAGACACTTACAGCTAGACTCCAGGGAGAGTTACATAATGAATAATTATCATTTCAGATACTTAGATCCAAGTATTTTGTAGCAAGAGAAAACGTCCAGTGTCCTCTTCTGAATTACTTTCTCTGATTAAGATTTTTTTGTTTGTTTGTTTTGTTGTTGTTTTTGTTTTTGAGATGGAATGTCACTCTTGTTGCCCAGGCTGGAGTGCAGTGGCACGATCTCGGCTCACTGCAACCTCCACCTCCCAGGTTGAAGCAATTCTCCTGGCTCAGCCTCCCAAGTAGCTGGGATTACAGGCACCTGCCACCAAGCCCAGCTATAATTAAGTATTACTTTGCTAATAACAAATACTGTGCTCTGGCCAGGCACCGTGGCTCACACATGTAATCCTAGCACTTCAGAAGGCTGAGGTGGGAGGATCACCTGAGCCCAGGAATTTGAGATCAGCCTGGGCAACACAGTAAGACCCTGTCTCTACAAAAAATAGAAAAAATTAACCGGGCATGGTGGTGCACACCTGTCATCCTAGCTACTTGGAAGGTTGAGGCAGGAGGATCACTTGAGTCCAAGAAGTCAGAGGCTACAGTGACCTGTGGTCGTGCCACTGCACTCCAGCATGGGTGAAAGAGGGAGACCCTATCCCCAAAATAAATACATAAATAAAATACTGTTTTTTGAGCAGTTTCTGGGGCCTGATGCTACAAGAAGAGCTCTATGGTAACCACCTCATTTAATCCTTCAATAACCCTGTGAGATCCATATTGTTGTCTCACTTTAAAACTAGAGGAATAGACGAGTTAAGGGACATGCCTAATATGTCCCAGACTATGATAGAGAAGTGTTCTTTTTTTTTTTTTTTTTTTTTTTTTTAGACTGAGTTTTGCTGTGTCTCCCAAGCTAGCGTGTAGTGGAGCGATCTCGGCTCACTGCAACTTCTGCCTCCCGGGTTCAAGCGATTCTCCTGCCTCAGTCTTCTGAGTAGCTGGGATTACAGGTGTACACCACCATGCCCGGCTAATTTTTGTATTTTTAGTAGAGATGGGGTTTCACCATGTTGGTCAGGCTGGTCTTGAACTTCTGACCTCAGGTGATCTGCCCACCTTGGCCTCCCAAAGTGCTGGGATTACTGTCATGAGCCATTGTGCCCAGCCTAGAGAAGTGTTCTAGTGTTCTTTTTAAATTTCTAAATCATTTGAAATGGATCTTTTTTTGTTGTTTTTTTTTAGACAGAGTTTCGCTCTTGTTGCCCAGGTTGGAGTGCAATGGCACGATCTCGGCTCACTGCAACCTCCACTTCCCAGGTTCAAGTGATTTTCTTGCCTCAGCCTCCCGAGTAGCGGGGATTACAGGAGTGCGCCACCACGCCCAGCTAGTTTTCTATTTTTAGTAGAGACAGGGTTTCTCCATGTTGGTCAGGCTGGTCTCGAGTGCCTGACCTCAGGTGATCTGCCCACCTCGGTGTCCCAAAGTGCTGGGATTACAGGAGTGAGGCATTACGCCCTGCCAAAATGGAATTTTTCTAAAATATATTGTATGCTTCCGGCTTACAAAAGAGAAAATTCCTAGGAAATGTCCAGAGGAAATGATCCCTGGGCAGGTTGGAATTCCAGCCTTTAGGTCCTCAGGGATGCCAGGGAAGGAGAATCTGTTGTGAACGAAGCCCACAAATTGCTGCCTATGTGGGGAAGAGGAGCGTGTGTCAGGGGCAGCCGGACAGAAGGAGAAGTCAGAGGAGTTGGAGGTTGGAGATTTGGTGAAGTAAAAGAGAGCATTAGGAAGATTTTCAATCACTATAGATTGAAAACCAGCCATGGTTCAAGAAGGAAGACCTCGTAAGATTCTGCCATACATATTGTCCCACTTCTCCTTGGTAATGACGGGGTTCAGGACACGCTATCACAAAAGATGGCACCTTGGCACAGCAGAGGCAGAAGCGTCACTCTGTCTTTCCCCTTGCCCTCCCTGCTGGAGCAGATCATAGACCTTCACTCCAGAGGTGCTCTCCCTACACCTGGAGGAAAGCAGCTTCCTTAGTAACGTAGGAGCACAGAGAAGAATCTGGACAAACAGGATCTGCTAGACGCCCCCAGTTTGTCACCATTAGATTCTACCCACATCGTTCAATCACATTTCTCCACAACCATCCACTCTTCATCAAACCTAAGCACACAAATACACAGGTTTCCCTGTTTCTTTGGGTTTTCATTTCTGAAAGCTACTGTGTTTCATAAAACTTACATTAAATAAGCTTGTGGGGCCAGGCACAGTGACCCATGCCTGTAATCCCAGCACGCCAGGAGGCCAAGGCAGGAGAATCGCTTGAGGCCAGGAGTTCAAGACCAGCCTAGGCAACATGGCAAGACCCCATTGCTACCAAAAAAAAAAAAAAATTAAAACTTAGCCAGGCATGGTGGTGCATGCCTGTGGTCCTAGCTATTTGGGAGGCTGAGGTGAGAGAACTGCTTGAGCACAGACATTCAGGACTCCAGTGAGCTATGATCTCACCACTGCACTCCAGCCAGGTGACAAAATGAGACCCTGTCTCTCTCTCTCTTTTTTTTTTTTCTGAGATGGAGTCTCACTCTGTCACCTAGGCTGGAGTGCAGTGGCACAATCTCGGTTCACTGCAACCTCTACCTCCAGGGTTCAAGCAATTCTCCTACCTCAGCCTCCTGAGTAGCTGGAACTACAGGCATGCACCACTATGCCTGGCTAATTTGTATATTTTTAGTAGAGACAGAGTTTCACCATATTGGCCAGACTGGTCTCGAACTCCTGACCTCAGGTGATCCATCTGCCTTGGCCTCCCAAAGTGCTAGGATTACAGGCGTGAGCCACCGCACCCAGTGACCCTGTCTCCAGAATAAATAAATAAATATATAAATAAATATAAAATAAATTTGTGGCCGGGTGCGGTGGCTCACGCCTGTAATCCCAGCACTTTGGGAGGCCGAGGCAGATGGATCACCTGAGGTCAGGAGTTCAAGACCAGCCTGGCCAATATGGTGAAACCCCATCTCTGCTAAAAATACAACAATTAGCTGGACATAATGGCAGGCACCTGTAATCCCAGCTACTGGGGAGGCAGAGACAGGAGAACCACTTGAACCTGGGAGGCGGAGGTTGCAGTGAGTTGAGATTGTGCCATTGCACTCCAGCCTGGGCAACAAAGAGTGAAACTCCATCTAAAAAAATAAAAAATAGAAATAAATTTGTATGCTTTTATTTTATTAATCTGTCTTTTATTATAAGGATCTCAGCCATGAACCTAGTAATAAGTGAGAAAAGTTATGTTTTCAACCCCTACAGTAATGAACAATAAAATTACCTCTCAAACAAAACAAAGCAAATTATTAATTATTTTACTGACATATAATATTTGTACATATTATGAGGTACGTGTAATATTTTGTTACATGCATAGGATGTATAATGATCAAGTCATAGTATTTAAGATATCCATTACCTGGTATATTTATCATTTCTACATGTTGAGAACGTTGTGAGTCCTCTCTTCTAGCTATTTTGAAATATCAAATATGTTGTTGTTATTGATAGTCACACCATTCTGCTATCAAACATTAGATCTTATTCCTTCTAACCGTATGTACTCATTAACCAACCAAACTCTCTCATATTCCCCATCCCCTTTATACCCTTCCCCACCTCTAGTGTCTATCACTTCTACTCTCTATGAAACAATGGTTTTTTTTTTTTTTTTTTTTTTGAGATGGGGTCTCACTCTGTCACCCAGGCTGGAGTGCAGTGGCACAATCTCCGCTCACTGCACTGCAGCCTTGACCTCCCCAGCTCAGGTTATCCTCCTGCCTCAGCCCCTCAGGTAGCTGGGACTACAGGCGTGAGCCACCATGCACAACTAATTTTGTGTATTTTTTGTAGAGATGGGGTTTTGCCATGTTGCCCAGGCTGGTCTCAAACTCCTGAGCTCAGGCAATCTGCCTGCCTCAGCCACCCAAAGTGCTGGGATTATGGGCATGAGCCACCGTGTCCGGCCTTGAAACAAATTTTTGAAAAATGAAAATGTGTATGCAGGAGACTGGAGTGGGAGGATCGTTTGAATGCAGGAGTTCGAGGGCCAAGCCTAAGCAACATAGTAAGAACTCCCCTAATTCTTTTAAAAAAAGAAAAAAAGAAAAAAAACCCTGTATGAACCAAAACATGAATCGTGGTGATGGCTGACTGATGTTAACCTTATTCTCCTTCCTTATTGCACTAGAGCTCCATTTTAACTCACACCAAAACATTGCGTTGGATGCCCAACTTTCAGGCTAAGTATGGATCATATCCAAAGAGCCTGCGTGGGGTAAGACATAGCCTGACTCCCAGATACTATCATTCACATTTACAATAAAATGCAAGGATCATCACATTATTTCGTTGTATTCAAACTGTGTGTCCATAAACCTGAGAAATGGGGATGGGGGAGGGGTGGAGTCAGAAAGAACTGATTTGTGGCTGGGCACAGTGGCTCACACCTGTAATCTCAACACTTTGAGAGGCCAAGAAGGGGGAACACCTGAGGTCAGGAGTTCAAGGCCAACCCAGCCAATGTAATGAAACCCCATCTCTACTAAAGATACAAAAAAAATTAGCCGGGCGTGGTGGCGGGCACCCGTAATCCCAACTACTCGGGAGGCTGAGGCAGGAGAATCGCTTGAACCCAGGAGGTGGAGGTTGCAGTGAGCTGAGATCATGCCATTGCACTCTAGCCTGGACAACAAGAGTGAAACTACATCTCAACAAAAAAAAAAAGGCCAGGCACGGTGGCTCAAGCCTGTAATCCCAGCACTTTGGGAGGCCGAGACGGGTGGATCACGAGGTCAGGAGATCGAGACCATCCTGGCTAACACGGTGAAACCCCGTCTCTACTAAAAAATACAAAAAACTAGCCGGGCTAGGTGGCGGGCGCCTGTAGTCCCAGCTACTCGGGAGGCTGAGGCAGGAGAATGGCGTAAACCCTGGAGGCAGAGCTTGCAGTGAGCTGAGATCCGGCTACTGCACTCCAGCCTGGGCAACAGAGCGAGACTCCGTCTCAACAACAACAACAACAACAACAACAACAACAACAAAAACTGATCTGTAATCCTAGCTTACTAGCAGAGTCACTTTGGACACTTTAATCTCCCAGCCTCAGTTTCTCTTTCTGTAACACAGAACTAAGGATACCCACTTCACAGGACTATCATGAGAGTCAATAACTCCTGGAGAGCCCTTTCAGGGCTTACTGTATGAACACACTAAATGAACAGATGCATGTTTTGCCCGCGTTTACAACATAACACCTTTGCCTCCTAGCCTCTTACACTGTCAAATTGAACTTTATTAAACACTGAATGTTAAACCATAAAATTCATGGTGAGATGGATCTGTTCTGGACACCATTTTAAGGACTATGGCAATTACCAAAGTGCTCAGATAAATTCACTGTGAGTTGGTGCCACAGCATGAGACGATATTGGAACGAAGCTACCGTGCAGAGAATTAAAATGGGTTGAGCAGCCAATTAAATGTGTGCACTTCATACTTTCACAGGCTTTATCTCACTCAATTAATAGGATGGCATCATAAGGTTGATATTTTTATTCCCATTGTACAGAAAGCTTCGACAACCCCCAAGGTCACAGAACCAACAGTCGGCACAGCTGGGATTCATATCCACATCTCATTGACTCCAAAAACCCTGCTTTATATATTGCTTCATGTTGTCACCTAATTTCATAATGAATTTAGATACTGGAATTGTATTAAGAGTACCCAGAACATTATTTAAGGCTGGACAGTTTCAGGTAAATTTTTCAATAGTTTACGATCCATGGATGAGTGATTCTGAATATTACTGGTGAAATGCAATTTCTCTCTCCATCTGTCTTCCTCTTTCTGTTTCTGTCTTTCTCCATCCCTTCCCCCTGACCCCCGCCACGACTTCATAGTATCCTCATCAATGTAAAGATGAGATTGTAAATCCAAGATTTTTTTTTTCTATTTAATGTACTAGGTAAAGACAGGCCAAGAGAGAGAGGGAGAGAAATTACAAAGAGATATTCCTTAACCTCAAGAGTTTACCCTTGAGATTTGTACTGAAAACATTTACTCTAAGGCTAAAGTAGTACTTTCATGTCTCTGCTGATACTTTAGCCAGAGTTTCCAAACCAGTGTGCCAAGATCATGGGTCCTGGTGAGGACACTGATCCCTTCAGACATCAGGGCAACCAGAGCTGGGGTGACCTCAGTTCCTGGTCTGTCACCTCCAGCCAACAGCAGCCCTTACCAATCTTATCATACCTATATGGACCTCCCTGGGAGAACAATTAGGAAGCTCTGTCTCAAGTTGGGAGGGAAAGGTTGGGCAGAAAAGCCATGTGGCAGAGGTATCCCTTGAAACACTCCCCAGAAGACCCAAGGTGTCCAAATACGTTTCTCCTCTAGGAGAAATATGGCATAGAAGAGTCCAAAAATTGGCTGGGCATGGTGGCCCACACCTGTAATCCCAGCACTTTGGGAGGCCGAGGTGGGCAGATCACTTGAGGTCAGGACACAAAAAATTAGCCAGGTGTGGTAGCACATGCCTGCAATCCCAGCTACTTGGGAGGCTGAGGTACAAGAATCGCTTGAACCCTGGAGGCGGAGGTTGCAGTGAGCCAAGATCGTGCCATTGCACTCCAGCCTGGGCAACAGAGTGAGACTATGTCTCAAATGAAAAATTAAAAAAAAAAAAGAGTCCAGGCCGGGAGCAGTGGCACACTTTGGGAGGCCGAGGCAGGCGGATCATGAGTTCAGGAGTTCAAGACCAGCCAGGCCAATATGGTGAAACCCCGTCTCTATTAAATATACAAAAATTAGCCGGGCCTGGTATTGTGTGCCTGTAATCTCAGCTACTCAGTAGGCTGAAGCAGGGGAATCTCTTGAACCCAGGAGGCAGAGGATGCAATGAGCCAAGATCACGCCATTGCACTCCAGGCTGGGCAACAGAGTGGGACTCCATCTCAAAAAAAAAAAAAAAAAAAAAGAGTCCAAAAATCTAGACCTGGAACTGTCAGTAAACTCCCTGTATGTTCCTTCCCCTCCCAGAGTAGGCGTTGACTCTCTACAGCCCTCTACCATTCTAACTTCCTGGTTAGAAAAAAATATATCTATCACTTAGAAATGAAGGTGCAGCTCAAAGGAAGAAATATGGCAGCATTTGCAGCATGAGAGTCAGTCATTTTATTTTTTCGTTTAAAGTGAATTTTCATTTAGTTCGACTCCAACCATCCTGATGGAACCACAGTTTGGCTGAAGGGTAAAACAATGTGTGCACTGGAGTGACTCGTGTAGACATGACCTAATTCTCAGCTGCCCCACCAATATTTTATTCTTCAGCACTGACCTACTAGACAACTGGCATTTGACATTGCTGTTGCTGATGCATGCAAGTATGCCTCAGCCCCTTCCTGGAAGCTGTGGCATCCTTATCTCCATCTGCATGGAGCCCCAGGGACTTTCCAGGGAGAGGCTGCTATTCTGGGGAGTCAGCACAAGAACTAACTTGCTATTTTGTCTTCAGACCACAAACACCTATTATTTGAGCAACCATTTCTATGATAACCAGGTTACCCTAACTCTCTAAGCCTCAGTTTCCTCTTCTGTAAGATAGGAATAACAGCCAGGTGCAGTGGCTCACTCCTGTAATCCCAGCCCTTTGGGAAGCCGAGGTGGGTGGATTACCTGAGGTCAGGAGTTCAAGACCAGCCTGGCCAACATGATGAAACCCCATCTCTACTAAAAATACAAAAATTAGCCAGGTGTGGTGGCATGTGCCTGTAACCCCAAGTACTCGGGAGGCTGAGGCAGGAGAATCGCTTGAACCCAGGAGGCGGAGGTTGCAGTGAGCCGAGATCAAACCATTGCACTTCAGCCTGGGCGACAGAGCAATACTCCATCTCCATCTCCAATACTTCATCTCCAAAAAAAAAAAAAGATAGGAATAACAACATCCATGTCAGAGAGGACAGTTGTGATGATTAAATGAGAAAATGTATATAAAGTGTTTGACACAGGCCAATCACCTCCTTCCCTTCCTGGCCTTGTTCACAGCCTTCTCCATAGATGATACTGAGTGAGGAGTCCCAAGAGGTGGAAAAACCTGTGCTGAGAGGATGAGCAGGCAAAGAATCCTAGACAAGGTCTAGATGGCCCACTCCTGTAATCCCAGCACTTTGGGAGGCCAAGATGGGTGGATCTCTTGAGGTCAGGAATTTGAGACTAGCCTGGCCAACATGGTGAAACCCCGCCTCTACTAAAAATACAAAAATTAGCTGGTATGGTGGCCTGTGCCTGTAATCCAGCTACTTGGGAGGCAGAGGCAGGAGAATTGCTTGACCCAGGAGGTGGAGGTTGCAGTGAGCTGAGATCCCACCACTGCATTCCAGCCTGGGCAACAGAGGAAGACTCTGTCTCAAAAATAATAATAATAATAATAATAATTAATTAATTTAAAAAAGAATATTTTAAAAATTAACTAATTTTTTAAAAACATTAAAAAAAAAAAAGAATCCTAGACAAGAAAGAGTCCATTTCAAGGTCACAGTCTTTTCCTGCAATGAGTCGGTAACTGGAGGTAAAACACTCCAGGAAGAGCAGAATCGAGCTAAACAATAAGCTACTAAGCCTGCAGCTCTTAGACAAATGTGGACTTGTGAATGTAAATCTAACAATTTTGACATATAAATTTTTTTTTTTTTTTTGAGAAGGAGTCTCGCTCTGTCCCCCAGGCTGGAGTGCAGTGGCCGGATCTCAGCTCACTGCAAGCTCTGCCTCCCGGGTTTATGCCATTCTCCTGCCTCAGCCTCCCGAGTAGCTGGGACTACAGACGCCCGCCACCTCGCCCGGCTAATTTTTTGTATTTTTTCAGTAGAGACGGGGTTTCACCGTGTTAGCCAGGATGGTCTTGATCTCCTGACCTCGTGATCCGCCCGTCTTGACCTCCCAAAGTGCTGGAATTACAGGCTTGAGCCACCACGCCCGGCTATAAAATTTTTTTTTTTTTTTTTTTTTTTTTTTTTTTGGCGG
>NC_037671.1:18115893-18116846 GCF_003255815.1 Theropithecus gelada
TTTTTTTTTTTTTTTTTTTTTTTTTTTTGAGACGGAGTCTCGCTCTGCCGCCGGGTCTGGAGTGCAGTGGCCGGATCTCAGCTCACTGCAAGCTCCGCCTCCCGGGTTTACGCCATTCTCCTGCCTCAGCCTCCCAAGTAACTGGGACTACAGGCGCCCACCATCTCGCCCGGCTAGTTTTTTGTATTTTTTAGTAGAGACGGGGTTTCACCGTGTTTGCCAGGATGGTCTCGATCTTCTGACCTCGTGATCCACCCGTCTCGGCCTCCCAAAGTGCTGGGATTACAGGCTTGAGCCACCGCGTCCGGCCTAAAATTTTTTTTTAATTCCACAAATTAAAAGTAGGGCCCAGTGTGGTGGCTCATGCCGGTAATCCCAGTGCTTTGGGAGGCTGAGGTGGGAGGATGGCTTAGCTCAGGAGGTCAAGACCAGCCTGGGCAGCATAGCAAGACCCATCTTTTCAAAAAGTAAGAAATTAACCAGGTGTGGTGGCATATGCCTGTAATCCCAGCTACCTAGGAGGCTGAGATAGGAGGATCACTTGAGCCCAGAAGTTTGAGTCTGCAGTGAGCCATGATCACACCACTGTACTCCAGTCTGGACAACAAAGCAATACCCTTTCTCAAAAGAAAAAAAATTAAAAGGAGATTGACACCATTTGTGAGAACATTCGTGTTATCCCCACAGGTGGCAATGAATAATTTGCTCCATTGGCGGTATATGTCCCTTTGACTCCAGTAGAAAACACATAGCAAACTAGAGCTCGGGGACCCCAGAAGTGAATTTGGGCTTATGGGTAATATACAATACGCACTTTTATAACTACAGAATGGGCTGGCATTTGCTGTTACCACTTTATACATATGTGCTTGTCTCTTTCTAAGTCACTAAAACCAATGTTTATACTGCATATATATCAAGAAACATAAAGGTGCTCATTTTATTTGACCCAT
>NC_037671.1:18121744-18160071 GCF_003255815.1 Theropithecus gelada
CCCAGGCTGGAGTGCAGTGGCCGGATCTCAGCTCACTGCAAGCTCCGCCTCCCGGGTTCACGCCATTCTCCTGCCTCAGCCTCCCGAGTAGCTGGGACTACAGGCGCCTGCCACCTCGCCCGGCTAAGTTTTTGTATTTTTAGTAGAGACGGGGTTTCACTGTGTTAGCCAGGATGGTCTCGATCTCCTGACCTCGTGATCCGCCCATCTCGGCCTCCCAAAGTGCTGGGATTACAGGCTTGAGCCACCGCGCCCGGCCTAAGTGCACAGATCTTAAGTGTACAATGAATTTTAACAAATATGTACAACAATATCCCAAATCAAATTCTCTAAGGCCCCTTTCTTATTGATCCACTTCTGAGCACACAGGCAACCATTATTCTTATTTCTGTCTCCTTACATTAGTTTTGTCTGTTCTTGAACTTTATATAAATGGAATCAAGTGTGTAATCTTTTGTGTGTGGCTTCTTTCACTCAAAATGTTTTTATGGTTCATCCAAGTTGTTGAATTTCTTTTTATTATTGACTAATATTGCATTGTATGGACACCACACATTTTGTTCATCAAAACCATCATTTCATTTGGGTTGCTTCCAATGTTTTGCCATGGGAATAAAGCTGCAATGAACATTCTTGTAGAGATATATATATATATATTTATATATTTCTTTTGAGTAAATAACAGGGGAAATCCTAGATTATTTTACACATATATATATATGAACGAAACTGCTAACAATTTTCCAAACTGGTTGTACCATTTTGTACCACAATCAGCAAAGTATGACTATGAGAGTTCCAGCTGTTCCACATACTCTCCAGCATTTGGTATTGCTGCCTTTGAAATTTTTGCTGTTCTAATGGGGGTGTGATAGCACCTTGCTCTTTTTTTTTTTTTTTTTTTTTTTTTTGAGACAAGATCTCTCTCTATCACATGGGCTGAAGTACAATGGTGCAATCTCAGCTCACTGCAACACTTTGGGAGGCCGAGGCAGGTGGATCATTTGAGGTCAGAAGTTTCCTTCTGTCAACTCAGCTGGAGTGCAGTGGCATGATCTTGGCTCACTGCAACCTCCACCTCCCAGGTTCAAGAGACTCTTGTGCCTCAGCTTCCCAAGGAACTGGGACTACAGGCACCTGCCACCACACCTGGCTGATTTTTTTTTTTTTTTTAAAGTAGAGACAAGGTTTCTGTATGTTGACCAGGATGGTCTTGAACTCCTGCCCTTGGTCTCCCAAAGTGCTGGAATTACAGGCGTGAGCCACCATGCCTGGCCAAAATTTTTGAGTCCACAGCTTTCTTGGAAGTGGCTGGGTACCAGGGCTTGCTCTGCTCTGTAATCTCACATTTCTCGTTTTCTGTGTTGAAGATCGCACCTTCCTGGTGTCTGGGCTTCCACAGCTGCTTCTTTTTGAAGTAAGCATCAGTGAGCTGTTTTGGGATTTTCACATTGCTGATATCAATTCTTGAGGAGGTGGCAACAACAAATTTCTGGTGTGTTCTTCCCAGAGGAACTCAATTGAGAATGAGAGGTTCAGTTACAAGTAACAAGCCAGTGCCCAGTCGCTTCGGGAAAACCACTGTCTTGCCTTTGCGGTGCCCAGTGAGGATGAGCAGAGTGGTCCTGGGAGAGATGCTGGCTCCGTTTTCTCACGTGCTGGCTGGAGGGGCTTGTGCCCTGGTTCAACAGCTCCCCAGGATTATCATCAAGAGGACAGTACCTAGGCATTTTGCAAATCTTAACCACCCAGGTACCATCATTCTTGTCACCAGCAACCGGTCTATTAACAGTGAGAAGAACAATCCTCTTGCTTTTCAACCCCGGATTTAGCAGTTGAGTACCTCCTCTTCTACATGGTCTTTCTGGAATACACAGCAGATTGGGAATATCTGCCAATTCCTCTGATGAGGACAGGATTTCGTCTGCGGTGGGGCTGCTTCTTCTTGGGTTTTTTAGTCTTAGTGTCAGGTTACCCTTTTTCACCTTGCCACCTGCATCAACCTTCTTGCCTTCAGGTTTCATCTCCTTAGTATCGGGCTTCTCATCTTTTTCTTGCAAGATGTGAGAGAGAACTAAGGCCCTGGCTTCCAGTCTGGAATCAATCCAGCGTATTTTTATGTACTTATTTCCCATCGTTACACCTTCTTTTGTGAAATGCCTGTCCAACTCTTCTTTAATATTTAGTCCTGAGTCCCACAGGCAAGCTCTGTTCCCCAGCCACTTCCAAGTCTTCATTTCAGGTCCTTTGGACCCAAGGTGAACACTGGGGTGGGTTTCCAAAAGAAATCGAGAGCTCTTACTAAAAGTAGGGTGAATGGATCTGGATGTCCCAAAGTAATAAATGCCCACCACATTTTCTTTCTCTCCCAAGCCTCCATTCTGCTCCATCTTGATCTATCAAGACCCCGCTCATCCTCTCAAGGCCAAATCTAAACTCAGGCCTCTTCCAAAGAATTTGTCCAAATCCCCTCCTTCCTCTTCACCACCACCACCAGAGTAATTTGTTGTATTATCTCATATGGCAATTCTCTCACTCTGCGTATTAGTCAGGGTTCTCCAGAGAGACAGAACCAATAGGAGGCATATATAAGGGAGCTTATATTAGGGAGAATTGGCTCGCATGATTACAAGGCAAAGTCACCACAATAGGACATCTGCAAGCTGGGGGAAGAGAGAAGCTGGTAATGTGGCTCAGTCCAAGTCCAAAAGTCTCAAAACTAGAAAAGTCACCAGTGCAGCTCTCAGTCTGAGGCTGAAAGCCTGAGAGCCCTGAGGAGGCTCCCAGAGTCTGAGTCCAGTACCAAGAAGCCTGGAATCTGATGTACACAGGTAGTAGGAGCAGAAGCAAGTGTCCGGCACTGGAAGAGAGAAAGAGCTGGAAGAATCAACAAGCAAGCTAATCCCCCTTCTTCTGCCTGCTTTGTTCTAGCTGTGCTGGCAGCCCATCGGATGGTGCCCTGTCTGCAACATTGAGGGTGGGTCTTCCTCTCCCAGTCCCCTGACTTAAGTATCAATCTCCTCTGGCAACACCCTCACAGACACATCCAGGAATGACACTTTACCAGCCATCTAGGCATCCCTCAATCCAATATTAATATAACACACCTAATATTAATCAGTACACTCTGCAATTTACTTTCAGGATTTGTGACTCTGGGTCTCATTGACCCTACCACATAATAACTTTTTAAAGATCAGAGTCAGTCTTTTTTTTTTTTTTTTTTGAGACAGAGTCTCGTCCTGTCGCCCAGGCTAGAGTGCAATGACGCGATCTCAGCTCACTGCAATCTCCCTCTCCCACATTCAAGTGATTCTCCTGCCTCAGCCTCCCAAGTAGCTGGGATTACAGGTGTGCACCACCATGCCCTGCTAAATTTTTTTTCTTTTTTTGTTGTGTCTTTAGTAGAGATGGGGTTTCACCATGTTGGCCAGGTTGGTCTCAAACTCCTGACCTCGTGATCCACCTGCTTCGGCCTCCCAAAGTGCTGAGATTACAGGTGTGAGCCACTACGCCTGGCCCAGAGTCAGTCTTGCAGTAACTTGACCTAGTATCACATGCATAGCAAACTACACATTCCTTCATGCATTCATTCAACAAATATTTATTGAGCATCTTTTTTGCACCAAGGCTGATGCTAGAGAATGGCATGCAATGATGAACAAGATAGGCACATCCCTGCCCTTGTGAAGCTTGTAATAGTATGAAGGATATAGATAGGAAAACAGTCAATAACAGCACAAAGTGATAAGTACTCAAATTGGAGGAGTACAGAATAATACAAGAGCATATAGGAACAATGCTGAGACCTGAAAGATGAAGAGCCAAGTGAAGACTTCAAAAAATTGTATTAAATATAAGTGATTTAAATTAAAAATTACCAAACATACAAGGAATGGTGAACATAATCAGTCAAGCGAAAACGGGGAGGAATTAAAGGTAACTCTCACCCATTCTAGAGATACGCATCATTTGATTTGCCTCTGACATGCTTAGGAATTTTTTTTTTTTTTTTTGAGATGGAGTCTTGCTCCGTCACCCAGGCTGGAGTGCAGTGGCCCAATCTGGGTTTATTGCACCTCCACCTCCCAGATTCAAGTGATTCTCCGGCCTCAGCCTCCCAAGTGGCTGGGACTCAGGCACCTGCCACCACATCCAGCTAATTTTTGTATTTTTAGTAGAGATGGGGTTTCACCATATTGGCCAGACTGGTCTTGAACTTCTGACTTCAAGTGATCCTCCCGTCTCAGCCTCCCAAAGTGCTACGATTACAGGCGTGAGCCACCGCCCCCAACCAGATTTTTTTTTAAAGCACAAGGGAGATGTTTTGGAAGGTAAAAAGCCAGAGGCTCCCGCCGGGAGAGGGAACCAGTGCATGAGCCTCCCAGATGAGGCTGTGCAAGCATTTTGCTGGTGTGCAAAATGTAGTGATTCAGGAGGAGGAGGGAGGATGGAAGGAAAAAAGTTGAAAAAGCAGTTATGAATTGTGAAAAAAAAAGATGGTGTTTATTTCTAAATGACAACTCTTTATCTTCCTACCCCAGGCCTATTTGTTGACAAGCCATTCTGTCAAAATCTGTTGGTCAAGGAAAGGGAGACCCATGTGCATGTGGTACATTAGGCCTTGATCTTGTCTCTGTTGGAATCCAAGAGGCTCTCCTGTAAGCAGTCAGCTTCCTAATGGGCACTAGGCACCTCCGGGAATGGGAATTTGACCAGGCTTGTCAAAATCGCCAGACAGAAGCAGAATCTTTCTCATTTTCCTGTTTCTACCACAGGAGAGGAGCAACTCCAGGGGCCGTGCCAGTCCTTCAAGGACAAGAGCTAAAACTACCGTGAAAGCTGCTCAGACATTAGCAGGGCACACACATAAATCCATCACATCTATTTTTTAAATCTGGATGAATAAAACAGACACAGGCCGGGCACACAGTGTATCTTGGAGCTGTGGGAACAGCTTATGGTGTAACTCAATAGAGTGAAGGATTCTCACTCTCCCTCTCTCTCTCTCTCTTTCAAAACCCTATCACCAACCAGCAGTGAATTAAAATTGCCTGAGAAATCAAGCAGGTGGTAATGGCCTCTCTGTCAGATAAGTTATCCGAGGACAGACTTTTTTCTGAGGCAGTTACGCTGCCTTCCTCAGCTCCGTGATGCAGAAACCCACAGAGATTAATGTCAGCTGCATCGTGGATACAGTGACACCCTAAAAAGAAGAGGTGTGGATGACTAGGGGAATGCCCAGAGAACCCTGGGGTGGGGAGAGGCCAGGGGAGGGTCACGGGGGCTCCCTTGGACCCAAGGCCACCGTGATGAAGACTTGGTCATGTGCCTTTAGCTTCCTGGGGAGGGCTGTGACAGCCAGAAGCCACAACATGAGTTTTGCTGGCCTCTCTTCTGACTCCTGTTTAGTACTAAAGCGAGGAGGAGCTGGGGCGGGGAACTGGGGAGAGGAGGTGGAGGAAGAGTCCAGTGCAGTCATCACACAATCAGCAGAACGAGTCGTTATGGGTTTGACAAATGTGGGAAGATTAGAAAAGATCTCGGGCTAAAAACAAATATCTTCCCATTTTCTTTACAAAATTCCCAGCCCCTCTCGCCCCACACACTTACATACCCCCACCCCAACTAATCTGTCTTGAAGATAAACATGCTTTCTTTAAACTCTAAAACCTGTCTTCCATTAATGCTGGTTTGGAGAGTGAAGCTTTCCCTGCTGACTGATTACAGAAAATTGCTTATTTAAAGAAACCTGGAATCTCTCTTGCAGACAATGCCTTCCATTCCGGACATCATTTTAGAGACTTGCACACAAACAAGAGAGATTAGCAAGCACCTTGAGACAATCCAGGTACAAGGGGAAGAGTATAGAGCTGGTTCACACAAGTGCACCCTCACTCACATGGACACAAACACACAGCCCAACCCAGTGCACCACATAGGACACAGCTGCATTTGGGCCTTTAATTACTTTACTGTCTAATTCATGCTAACACAGCAATTAGTGATAACGCTCAAAACACTCATACACATTAGCTTGACGACATTTAATTATGACATTAGATGTATCGCACTTCAGGAGATATGTAACTCAGCAAGGAATAAGAAATCTATATGGATGGCCCATTTAAACCACCGTGAAATAAAAATAGAGGAAAGTCATGAAATCCTCACTTTGTCATTAAAAGAAAATGTTTAACGGGTGCGTTTTTATGTGAAATATGCCATTTCCAGATGCTGATTGGAAATCTGGTCTCGCTGGCTCAGAAAACATGATTAGGTTTTTATGTTTAAAAAGAAAGGAAGCGAGGAAGGAAGGAGGGAAGGAGGGAAGGAAGGAAGGAAGGGAGGGAGGGAAGGAAAGAAGGAAGGAAGGAAGGGGGAGGGAAGGAAGGAAGGAAGGAAGGAAGGAAGGAAGGAAGGAAGGAAGGAAGGAAGGAAGGAAGGAAGGAAGGAAGGAAGGAAGGGAAGGAAGGAAGGAAAGGAAACGGGGAAGGGGTAGCTTTGCTCTTGATTATTGCTTGATGGCTCTGTGTATCCATCCTCATTTTCAGCACCTTAGACATCAGCAGAAGATATAGGGGAAATGGGACATTTTTTGCTGGGATGCCCCTTAAGATGTGCCATTTGCTATCGGTTTACATGGGGCCTGTTCATGAGACATGATTAATAGTTCAGCAGCACTGCCAAAAAGCACATAAATCTGGCCATCCACAGTGTAATTGACACACTGCTTGTCTCACAGATCCCTACAGCACTTGCTTATCCCAGTCTAATCCCCCAGTGGGTATTCGAAGCAGCTGATTATGCAATGCACAGTTGCTGACACTACAGTTTGGGGGTCTTTTCCTTATAGCACCCAATTAACTGCGACACAAAGCCCTACTCCCCTTGATCAACCTTGACCAGGTGTTAAGTACCAGCTGAATGAACACAGGCGATAGCACAAATGCCACTGGAGCATCCCGGCCTAAACAGAGCGGGCGTTGAGGAACCTCCATCTACGCATTCTGCATCAAGTTGCCTTTGCTTTAGACTTGCCAAGCACCCTAGCTTTGGTTCCTCACACCCAGATCATAGCAATCTGCCACCGAACCCTGCAAGGTTACCACTGTGAGCTCCACCTGTCTTCTCCCCGACCCGTCTCACCCTCTCTTCCAGCTCATTCAACATCTCTCTTTTCCAAATCAAAATCCAGCAGCTCCTCGCATTGACTTGCTGTGGGAACTTGAAAACCTCAGCCCTGCTCTCTAGTCCTCTGATTTCTCCATTTCTATGAAAATTTTAAAAACAAAAACAACACTGACTTAGCAGAGCAGCAACTGGGAAGATTAAAGATTACATAATAAACAAGTTGTAAAGCCCTTTGAAAGCACAAAATGCTGTAGGAGTAATTATTATCATTGTTATTAATCACCTCGGTTCATCACATAGAGTAAACATGCAATAATAAAGAGGGGACCTAAATGCAGTATCAGCAGCAAGACCCATTTCTTACAACGCTATTTGCTTGGATTCCATTACAGTTATAAAATTTTGCGCTCATCTAGCACTTTTTGTCTGAGAATGTCAAAGTGCTGCACAAGCACAGACTCTAATTACACTAATCCTTGCAACACACAGGGAGCAGCAGAGAGAGGCCACCTCCAGTCGTGTAACTCACCATCTAAGCACATCCTATCCTGGTCTGGGGAGGTCTCCCTGCTGAGGGTTGCGTCTAGAAACTTCCAAAATCTGACACTCCTAGGTGAGTCATATATACACATATATATATACACACACACATATATATAATGTACACATACACACACATATTTTTAAAGCACAAGTAATTAATGTCAGGCATAATACACAGAGGTTTCAATATATTCTTCTGTGTAGGGATTATGTATTCAGCGTCTTGCTAGTAACCACATATACCTTGATCCTGCCATTTGGGTTTTTTTTTTCGTTTTGTTTTGAGACGGAGTCTCACTCTCTCGCCCAGGCTGGAGTGCAGTGGCACAATCTCGGCTCACTGCAAGCTCCGCCTCCCGGGTTCACACCATTCCCCTGCCTCAGCCTCCTGAGTAGCTGGGACTACAGGCTCCTGCCACTACGCTCAGCTAATTTTTTTTTTTTTATTATTTTAGTAGAGACGGGGTTTCACCATGTTAGACAGGATGGTCTCGACTTCCTGACCTCAGGATCCACCCACCTCGGCCTCCCAAAGAGCTGGCATTACATGCGTGAGCCACCACGCCCAGCTTTGTTTTGTTTTGTTTTTTTGAGATGGAGTGTTGCTCTGCTGTCTGGGCCAGAGTGCAATGGCGTGATCTTGGCTCACTGCAACCTCCACCTCCTGGGTTCAAGTGATTCTCATGCCCTAGCTTCCTGAGTAGCTGGGATTACAGGCACCTGCCACCATGCCTGGCTAATTTTTGTATTTTTAGTAGAGACGGGGTTTCACCGTGTTGGCCAGGCTGGTCTCAAACTCCTAAACTCAAGCGATCTGCCCAACCCAACCTTCCAAAGTGCTGGGATTACAGTCGTGAGTCACTGCGCCCAGCAGATCCTGCCATTTTGGCCCATGGTTTGTGTGTTTTCCATCAAACAGAGCCTGAGAGAAAGTCTTCCGTGCCTTACTGTTTGTAACATTGCCAGCCTGGAAGTTCTCATACAGTGATGATTACTAATGATAGTAAATAAGTTTATACAGAAAAACACAATGAAAACACTCTATGTCGTCAACATCTTATCCCTGTGCCAGTGTCCTGCTCATCTGGGACGAAAAGCCCCAGCTGTAGATCATTCTCATACAATATTACAGTATTGCCAAAACTTTGTTGTAGGTTTTGGTGTAAGGAGATGGACAGTTTTGACTGTAATAATAATTCTGTCCTACCACTAATAAGAGAAGAACAAATTCCATTCTGGGGAATTTGCATCTTTCCAATGGAAGAAGCATGATGCAGTAGTCTCCAAAGTAGGATTCCTAAACCCCAGACTGTGTGCAAGATGACCCATTGAGACCCACAAAGGGCATAGTTAGACCTCTATTTTATTTACTGTATTCTATTTTACTTTGTAAAAAAATAATTACATTAATTTTAGTAATGCGTTATACAATTTGAGAGTAAAACTAGGAAGTATACAAACACTGAGAATTCCCAACTGGGCAAGCAAAAACATTTGAAGAGTTAAAAAAAAAAAAAAAAAGGAAATGAGAAATATTTTCATAGTGAAAGACAGGTGTATTTAGGTTAGACTCTACTGACTCTACTTCTTCATATTAGAAATGTTTCTGGGCTCAGTGGTTCATGTCTATAATCCCAGCACTTTGGAAAGCCAAGGCAGGTAGATCACCTGAGGTCAGTAGTTCGAGACCAGCCTGGGCAACATGATGAAACCCCGTGTCGACTAAAAATACAAAAATTAGCTGAGTGCAGAGTGCACACCTGTAAGTCCCAGCTACTCAAAAGGCTGAGGTAGGAGGATTGCTTCAGCCCATGAGGTTGAGGCTACAGTGAGATATGATCACACCACTGTACTCCAGCTGGTGACAGAGCTAGGCCCCTGTCTCAAAAAGGAAAGAAAGACAGAAAGAGAGAGGAAGGAAGGAAGGAAGGAAGGAAGGAAGGAAGGAAGGAAGGAAGGAAGGAAGGAAGGAAGGAAGGACAGACAAATGTTATTGAGCCAGGGCCAGGCATAGTGGCTCATATCTATAATCTCAGCACTTTGGGAGGCTGAGGCAGGCAGATCTCCTGAGGCCAGGAGTTCGAGACCAGCCTGGGCACATTGCTAGATCTTCATCTCTCCAAAAAAAAAAAAAAAAGAAAGAAAGAAAGAAAAAGAGAGAGAGCGCCACACACATTTATCTATAAAGATTTGTTAAAGTCCCTAAAACCAAAGAGGATTTGTCAGGCTGGGCCATGATTTCAGCCCTCATTCACACAACAATTAGAAATAATATTGGGCTCCCCATGTAGTTCTGACCACGTTTAATTGTGACCAAAGTGGGCTATGAAACATTTCCAGAAATCAAAGAACCTTAGCCCAAAGTAATACTGCCTCCCAGGTTCAAGTGATACGCATGTCTCAGCCTCCCCAGTAGCTGGGATTACAGACGTGCGCCACCATGCCCAACTAATTTTTTTGTATTGTTAGTAGAGGCGGGGGTCTCACTGTGTTGGCCAGGCTGGTCTTGAACTCCTGACCTCAGGTGATCCACCCTGCCTCAGCCTCCCAAAGTACTGGGATTACAGGTGTGAGCCACTGCACACAGACTAAAATAGCAAACTTTATATTATATATATTTTACCATAATTTAAAAAATTGTTTTAGTGGCCACATTAGGAATAATTACAAACAGGCTGGGCGTGGTGGCTTACGCTTATAATCCCAGCACTTTGGCAGGCCGAGGCAGGCAGATCATTTGAGGTCAGGAGTTCAAGACCAGCCTGACCCACATGGTGAAACCCCGTCTCTACTAAAAATACAAAGAAAAAAAAATTAGCTGGGCATGATGGTGCACACCTGTAATCGCAGCTGCTCAGAGGCTGAGGCAGGAGAATCACTTGAACTCTGGAGGCGGAGGTTGCAGTGAGCCAAGACTGCACCATTGCATTCCAGCCTAAGCGACAGAGTAAGACTCTGTTTCAAAAGAAAAAAAAAATTATTACAAATGGGGGTAATTCATGTTAATAATATATCTCCCTTGGCCCAATATATTCAAAACATCATTTCAACATGCAATCAATATTATTATTGATATTGTTATTATTGATAATCACATGCCTGTAGTCCCAGTTACCTGGGAGGCTGAAGCAGGAGGACCACTTGAGCCTATGAGTTCTGATCTGTCACACATGATGCCGATGGGGTGTCTGCACTAAGTTCAGCATCACTATGGTAGCCTCCAGGTTGCCTAAGGAGGGGTGAACCAGCCCAGGTCAGAAGTGGAGCAGACCAAAACTCCCATGCTGATTAGTAGTGGGAGTGAGTAGCAACTGCACTGTAGGCTGGGCAACATAGCCAGACCCTATCTCTATTAAAATAAGAAATTTTTAAATACATATATTTTGGTCAGGTGCAGTGAATCACACCTATAATCCCAGCACTTTGGGAGTTCAAGGCAAGTGGATCACTTCAGCCCAGGAGTTCAAGACCAGCCTAGACAACACTGCAGAACCCCGTATCTACAAAAAATACAAAAATTAGCCAAGCACGGTCGTGCGCGCCTGTGGTCCCAGCTACTTGCGAGGCTGAGGTGGGAGAATTGCTTGAGCCCAGGAGGTTGAGGCTGCAGTGAGCTATGATTGTGCCACTGCACTCCAGCCGGGGCAACACAGCAAGACCCTGTCTCAAATATATACATATCTATATCTCCACATATACACACACATACATATTCTTTTTCTCATACTATGTCTTCGAATTCCAGTGTGCATTTTACACTAACAGCACATCTCAAATATGACTAGCTACATTGCAAGGGCTCAGTAGCCACCAGTCACATGTGGCTACTGAACTGACAGTGTTACTCCAGAGGAAAAAGAGATCTGTGGAGAAAAAATGAAAACTGCAGCATCATTGGAGCCCTGGTCTGTCTGCCGGGGGAGCCCTTTCAAAAAATACAACCAAAGGAAAGGGAAGGTCATGTCTCTATTGGTGAGACCAAAAGAATCACTGGAAACCTAGAACTGCAGGAAAAAGTGTTCGATAACGTGAAGAGCAAGATAATAACAACAGTTAATTGTATTTTAAAAATTTGCCATGGTTGGGCACAGTGCCTCACCTATAATCCCAGCACCTTGGGAGGCCGAGGCAAGCAGATCTGTTGAGCTCAGGAGTTGAAGACCAGCCTGGGCAACATGGTAAAATCCCCATCTCTTCAAAAAATACAATAATTAGCTGGGCATGGTGGCGCACACCTGTAGTCCCAGCTACTAGGAAGGCTGAGGCGGGAGGATCACTTGAGCCCAGGAAGTGGAGGTTGCAGTAAGCCAAGATTGTACCACTGCACTCCAGCCTGGGCGGTAGAGTCAGCCAGACCTTATCTCAGAAAAAAAAAAAAAAAAAAATTGGCCATGTGCCAAGTACTATTCTTTCTCACAGCCCTGTGGAGGAGACTTGCTGGTGCTAGCCTCATTTTACAGATGAGGAGACAAGCACAGAGAGAGGGAGTAAACCACACAAAGACACACAGAGGGTAGATGGCAGAGCTGGGGTCTCACAGTGGCTCACGCCTGTAATCCCAGCATTTTGGGAGGCGAGGTGGGCGGATCACTTGAGGTCAGGAGTTCTAGACCAGCCTGGCCAACGTGATGAAATCCCGTCTCTACTAAAAATACAAAAAATTAGCCGGGCGTGGTGGTGGCACCTGTAATCCCAGCTACCCAGGAGGCTGAGGCAGGAGAATTGCTTGGTCCCAGGGGGCAGAGGTTCCAGGAGGCAGAGGTTGCAGTGAGCTGAGGTCACACCCCTGCACTCCAGCCTGGGTGACAAAGCGAAACTCCATCTCAAAATAAAATAAAATAAAATATGACAGCTGAGATTAAAACCCAGGCAGGCAGTAGCTCCAGAGCCCTGGCCACGAACCACCCTGCTATTGTCTTGCCCTGAGTGTGCCACATTCTCCAGACATACTCCCGAGGCTGAGGAGGAAGAGGGATGGTGATGGCTCAAGGGAACATCAGGGTGCTGAAACTGTCCGCATGGAGTTGGGAAGAATTGCATGCCAGGTCTGGACAAACCTATAATAGAGTTATAGGCCGGGCATGGTGGCTCACGCCTGTAATCCCAGAACTTTGGGAGACCGATACAGGCAGATCACTTGAGGTCAGGAGTTTGAGACCAGAATGGCCAATATGGTGAAACCCCGTCTCTAATAAAAATACAAAAATTAGCTAGGCATGGTGGCTCACGCCTGTAGTCCCAGCTACTTGGGAGGCTGAGACAGGAGAATCACTTGAACCCAGGAGGCAGAGGTTGCAGTGAGCCGAGGTCGCACCACTGCATTCCAGCCTGGGTGTCGCAGCGAGACTCTGTCTCAAAAAAAAAAAAAAAAAAAGGAAGAAGTAGAGTTATTATAAAGCATTAATCAGGCTGCACTGCAGCCCACTTCCTTGCTGCTAAAACTCACATAGCACTAGGTAGTGACCATTTGCATCCCCCTTGTTCCTAGAGACAGGATCTCTGATATTAGGGTCATACGGCTTTTGTTTAAGGATGACTTAAGATGTTTTTCAGACCCAGAATTCCAGCAACCAGTTCCAGCAATCCCCACAGAGGAATGGGATCAGCATGAGAATACAGCTTCTTCCTCTCCCTATTCCTTGATTTTACACTGCACACTCCCATCAATCAACCATCTCCACACTTTGGCCCACTCCAAAACCCTTGCCCCAGACTCCTTGGCTAGATGATTTCCTCTATTTCCACTTGGCGGCCCTACCATTAACCCTCTTTCTCTGCTGCAACTGGGTGTCTCAGCATGTTGACCCGCTGTGTGCTTTGGGTAACAAACGTATTACAATTACAGTACCCCTTCCTGGCACATGGCAGGTACAGCGTCAACATTTAGAAGGAGCAGAGGTGCACGAGGAGAGAGAGAATCCGTCAACACAACAGCACCAGGAGCAGCACACACAGCGCGTCAAGGGGTCTGGGCAATGGTGTGCCATAACGACACCTGAGGGCAGCCCACCAAGGAAATGCTGGTGGCCCTAGAAGACCAGCCCAACGTGGCAGGAACACATCGCAGGCCCTAGCATGGTCCAAGCAATAGCAGCAAGCAAGATAATAAGCAAACAAGGCAGCATCACTAGAGATGCTGATGGCAAGGAACAGGTGCCAGCAGGGGTTACAGGCAAGGCACTCACCAAGGAAAAGAAGGACAGAGAATATCCAAGAGGAATGGCTGTGAGGCAAGGCAGAGTGACTGCACTGGCAGAATTTACTCTGTCACCACCAGCCAGCAAGACCCGCAGATGCTCAGTTTAGTCAGGTGAACGGACACCAATTGCAGCTTAGGCTAGATCGTAGTGTTGAAAACTTGGTGCTAGTCTCTCTCTTTTTTTTTTTAGATGGAGCTTCACTGTTGTTGCCCAGGCTGGAGTACAGTGGCGTGATCTCTGCTCACTGCAACCTCCACCTCCCGGGTTCAAGCGATTCTCCTGCCTCAGCCTCCCGAGTAGCTGGGATTACAAGTGCACACCACCATATCTGGCTAATTTTTGTATTTTTAGTAAAGACGGGGTTTCACCACATTGGCCAGGCTGGTCTCAAACTCCTGACCTCAGGTGATCTGCCTGCCTCAGCCTCCCAAAGTGCAGGGATTACAGGCGTGAGCTACCACGCCTGGACTGTGCTTGCCTCTCTTGATACTAAAAGTTTTTCTCCTAGAAAACTGAACAGCTGGACAATGAAATCCAAGACTTGTCTGGAAAAGACCAGGATAAATGGAATTTGGCCTAAAAAGTGAGTTCACTGGCATTTCTATCTCCCTCTGTGCTCTGTTCTGAAGTGCCACGAATTAAAAAAATAATAATAAGGAGGAGCTCCCTGTGTCATGATATTTCCCTATAGAATAAAGACGAGTGTGAAATAATGTTTATTTCAGGACATAGTGACGCCTCAGCTGGAGAACTTAAGACACCAAGTTTCCAGATGCCGGGTAATGGAAATCAGGTCAGGCAGTTAATAAACAGCACAGGAGTAAACAGCTTAATTTATCCTTCAAAGAGAGAAGACCCAGCCAGGCCCGGGTACAGTATCTATACTGTTGGGGTGAAATTGCACTTCTGATTATCATGTCACTGCTACACAAATGCCCAGCCTCCCATCGAGCCGGCATTTCAGAGGTGAGCCGTTCCCTATTCTGTCCCAATTGTCAACTGCTCCTGTCATCGCCGAGCTCACGCTGAGCCACTACTGAGCTTGACAGACAATACCAATAACAACAACAAAAAGCCCTGCCTGGAAAATTATTGTTTTTATACACAATACAGATCATTCAGTAGACAGTTTCCAAAACATCCACCCACCCACGAACATGGTCTCTAGTCCTACCCCCTGAGATCCAAGCATACCCCGAGGGTGCACAGTCCTTTACCAGGCCACTGTGGTCTTAGACCGACATCATGATTAGTAGTATGCTTGCTTCTATTAGTGTCAGTAGAGAATAAGAAGAACGGCAGGGGAGAACGAATCCACAGAGTCCCAAGTACAGAAATTAAAGTTAGTATGCTTTTAAATTCATTGTATTACTCAAATAAATACACATGATGATGGAAAATTTAGAAAGCCCAGATGGGAGGCAGACATAGTGGCGCATGCCTATAATCCCAGCACTTCGGAAGGCTGAGGCAGGAGGATTGCTTGGGGCCAGGAGTTCAAGAACAGCGTGTGCAACATAGCGAGACCTCGTACTAGAAAAAAATTTTAAAGTTAGCCAGGGCCGAGCATGGTAGCTCATGCCTGTCATCCTAGCACTTTGGGAGGTCAAAGCAGGCAGATCATTTGAGCTCAAGAGTTTGAGACCAGCCTGAGCAACATAGTAAGACCCCGTCCCTAGAAAAAATATAAAAATTAGTCAGGTATGTGGTGTGTACCTGTAGCCCCAGCTACTAGGGAGGCTGAGGTGGGAGGTTGGGTTGAGCTTGGGAGGCAGAAGTTGCATTGAACTGAGATCACACCACTGCACTCCAGCCTGGGTGACAGAGCCAAACCCTGTCTCAAATACATAAATAAATAAATAAATAATTTTTTTAAAAAAATAGCCAGGCATTGTGGCATGCACCTGCTGTAGTCCCAGCTGCTCGGGAGGCTGAGACAACAGGATACTTGAGCCCAGGAATTCAAGTTAACAGTGAGCTATGATGGTGCCATCACACCCCAGCCTGGGCAACAGAGAGACCCTTTCTCAAAATAATAATAATAATAAACACAGATGGAGGCGAATATGTTTCCAGGTAAGGAAACCAATATATATTTCTGCATAATTTTATTTCAAAAGATAAGTTAACAAGATCCAGCTTTTTGATGATTACTAAAAAGTTCATTCATACAAAGAAGAACAAAAATTAATCAGCCCAAACTATCTCCCTATGAACTTACTAAGAGCAACTGTGTCTAGTGCGATAGATTCCACTGGAGTTTTCCTGGAGGTTTTATATCCACATGTACAAAATGGAAGGTTCCCCCAGAGACCTCACTCACATAATCCTGATTTTAGATGCTCAAAGCAAATAGGATAGGAAAACCAAGGAGAGGCAGTTGAAAGTAAAGGAATTGGGGATGTTAGTATCCAGGCTGGGTACCAAAAATCCAGGGCCCCTTGCTCCTTGCCATTGGTTCCTACCCTGTAGGACACAGATCCCTACGGGTTAATTGCAATGAGGTTGCAAATCCATACTCAGTAGTTTCTAGCAATAAGATAATTAAAAGTATAACGACTATCACATGAGGCTCATTAAACTCTTTGATATTAACAAGGGGTCCTCACCCTCATAAAGTTTGAGGCCATTACTCTAGCCTGTCTTTGACTCTTAAGGCTTGAGTGCTTAAGTTATCTCCCGTCTAGGTCCTATACATCCTCACTCAGAGTATGTGGTCAGGAGCCTTCACTCTCCAGGGCGCCTCAGACACCTCGCTTCTCTTTTGTTTTTAATTTAATTTAATTTTTTTTTTTTTTTTTTACAAAAAATAGAGACAGAGGTCTCACTATGTTGCCCAGGTTAGTCTCAAACTTCTGGGCTCAAGCCATCCTCCCGTCTCAGCCTCCCAAAGTGCTGGGATTATAGGCATTGGACCCAGTCCACCTCACTTCTCAATGCAAGGCCTCAGTTTCCCCTTAACACCATCATCAGTCCCAATGATGGCAGTAAGGGGTACGCACGGAATAGCCAGCCCACAAAGGTCATTTTAGGAGTAGTGGGATAATATGTGCCCATTCCCTAGAGACATTCATTTCAAAAAAGAATGTTACCTTAATGATGTTGAGTTTTCTCAAGAGCTCCAATTACGGCCCACCACTCCAATTAGCACATCACTTGCTAAATATGTATCCAAACTGATTTTCTAATCACAGAAAAGCTATTGAAAGTCAACTAAATGGCTACTTTCTCACATGGAATTAGGTTCTCAAGATTTATGGGGTCTTTCTGGTTTTTTTGTTTGTTTGTTTGTTTTTTGAGGCCAAGTTTTGCTCTTGTTGCCCAGGCTGGAGTGCAACGGTGCGATCTCGGCTCACCACAACCTCCACCTCCCAGGTTCAAGCTATTCTCCTGCCTCAGCCTCCTGAGTAGCTGGGATTACAGCCCCCTGCCACCACACCCAGCTAATTTTTGTATTTTTAGTAGAGATGGGGTTTTGCCATGTTGACCAGGCTGGTCTCGAACTGCTGACCTCACATGATCCGCCTGCCTCGACCTCCCAAAGTGCTGGGATTACAGGCGTGAGTCACTGCGCCTGGCCAAGATTTATGTCTTCTATTTCCATGTCTGCCATCAGAGTCTTATCTTCTTGTCCAGTCTCAGATTCTCAAGATGCAAAAATGGATTAAAAATTCACTCCATTGAGAATGTTTGCAATTTTTTAGGGATGCTATAAACACACAAAGTATGTTTATATTATCAGGTTTATGTCATATCACAATGTCAAATTTTGTAGATGATGTAAAATAAACACTTGAAAAAGAACTAAAATATTTATTTAAAATATACCATATAAAATATATATTTTATTATTTTTCAACCTATAAAAGCTAATCATGTCAACTTAAGCTAGAAAATTGCTGGCCAAATAGTACATAGTATTTTGTCCCTGAGACATCAACCAGCAGAAAAGTATAGAAAAGAATAAGATCTGATGTCAGAGACGTGGGTTCAAACCTCAGCTGTGTCACTCACAGACCTCCATATTGGGTTAACTTGTTTTCCTCATTTCTAAATAATAATAATCACAGGCCTGCAAAGAGGATTGAATGTAATAATGCAAGCAGAAGCAAAGATGCTGTGGAAATATTCTCTATTAGAGAGAATATTAGAAGGCTGAGGCAGGAGGATTGCTTGAGGCCAGGAGTTCAAGGGCAGCCTGGGCAACATAGTGAGACCTTGTACTATGAAAACTTTAAAAGGAAGTCTAGGCCGGCCCACGTGTGAGCATGGTGGCTCACACCTGTAATTCCAGCACGTTGGGAGTACAGTCTAGCCAGCTAGTCAAGAACCAGAACTAACCTTAACTAGGGTGAGGTGTGGGCAGCAGCGGATACACCCCCAATCCTACTGGAAATGTCTGTCAGCCTCTGCACCCCTCTTACCATCAGGGTGCCCCATTGAGAGAGACAAAAAGTCGCTCCCCACAAAAGAGCTTGCACAAAAGATAGGTCTTCACCATAAATCCCTTAATGCTGGCTTAGCAGTTAACATGTGCTCAAATATTTTTTCATAAAAACCCACCATCAGAATCATATGATAGACTCAAAACCCTCACTGCTTAGTTCTTACCAGGATTGCCATCTCATATCTTGCAAACAAAAGAAAGAAAATAGCACATTCGTTCTAACAAAAGCATCCTTGTATCCCTCATCATTACCATTTGTCTTATTACCTACACCCTGCTTGCACTTGCTATGCCCACCAAGGTCACGGACATGACCTTTTGCCTGCCTCATTGTAATAGAGTTCATCCCTGGGTGCTTTTCAGAGTTGTACAGAAGCAAAAAACAAACAAACAAACAAACAAACAAAAAACTGTATCTAAGTAATATATTTTTAAAATATTAACACAAAACTCTGAATTTTAGAACATATAGAGGTCCTGAGGTCAAACATCTTCCCTCAACATATGTTATTACCATTCAAGTTAAAATCAAGTTGGGTTACTGGAGGTTACTATAGATCCAGCTTCCAACCAAAAGGAGCTTCTCATATGATGCTTTTCTATGCAGTGTTTTGTGGTTTTTTGGTTTGTTTGTTTTTTGGTTTTGTATTCATTATTTAAGAGACAGAGTCTCATTCTGTTGCCCACATTGGAGTGCAGTGGTGCGATCACAGTTCACTGTAACCTCTAACTCTTGGGCTCAAGTGATCCTCCCACCTCAGCCTCAGAAAGAAAGATGTAATCATTATAAACATTCAAAAACAAGAAAATTTTGTTCATAACCTCACCAACCAAAGATAGCCATTAGTATTTTGCCACAGATACTTACAGTCTTTTTCTTCCTATGCAAGAATATGCATTCTTTTTTTTTTTTTTTTTTTTTTTTTTGAGACGGAGTCTCGCTTTGTCGCCCAGGCCGGAGTGCAGTGGCCCGATCTCGGCTCACTGCAAGCTCCGCCTCCCGGGTTCATGCCAGTCTCCTGCCTCAGCCTCCCGAGTAGCTGGGACTATAGGCGCCCGCCACCACGCCTGGCTAATTTTTTGTATTTTTAGTAGAGACGGGGTTTCACCGTGTTTCAGGATGGTCTCGATCTCCTGACCTCATGATCCGCCCGCTTCGGCCTCCCAAAGTGCTGGGATTACTGGCGTGAGCCACCGCGCCCGGCCAAGAATAGGCATTCTTTAACAACAATACAATCATATGCATATGTGTATTTAACCATTTTTGATTTTTTTTTTTTTTTTTTTTTGAGACAAGGTCTGGCTCTGTTGCCCAGGCTGGAGTACAATGGCCCTATCTCAGCTCATTGCAACCTCTGCCTCCTAATCTCAAGTGAGCTGCCCACTTTGGCCTCCCAAAGTGCTGAGATTACAGGCGTGAGAGACCATGCCTGGCTTAACCTTTTTATTTTATTTTATGTTAATTAATTAATTAATTTCTTTATTTTATTTATTTATTTTTAAGACGGAGTCTCGCTCTGCCACCCAGGCTGGAGTACAGTGGCATGATCTCGGCTCACTGCAAGCTCCGCCTCCCGGGTTCATGCCATTCTCCTGCCTCAGCCTCCCAAGTAGCTGGAATTACAGGCACCTGCCACCATGCCTGGCCAAGCCCCATTCTTGTAGTGGAGGAGTGTCTGCATGGGCTCTTAGCATGTCCTATACCAAAAGAAATATAGGTCAGTTTTCTCTGACCAAGTTTTCCTCAGAACTATCTACATATACAAAAAAACAAAATAAACCTCTAAATATACTCCCAATAAATGTCTCATCCAATGTCTTAGAACTAGTTCTTAACATCATCCATAGGGACTTATTCTCTACACAGGGGTGTCCAATCTTTTTACTTCCTTGGGCCACACTGGAAGAATAATTATCTCGGGCCACACATAAAATACACTAACGACTGGGTGCAGTGGCTCACATCTATAATCCTAGCACTTTCAGAGGCTGAGTGGGAGGATCACTTGAGGTCAGGAGTTCGAGACCAGCCTGGCCAACATGATGCAACCCCATCTCTACTAAAAATATAAAATTAGCCGGCGTGGTGGTGGGCACCTGTAATCGCAGCTACTTGGGATGCTGAGGCAGGAGAATTGCTTGAACCCAGGAGGTGGAGGTTGCAGCGAACCAAGATCACGCCACTGCACTCCAGCCTAGGCAACAAAGCAATACTCCATCTCAAAAAAAAAAAAAAAAAAAATTAATTAATGACTTTAATTTACTTTAATACATTAACACTAACAATAGCTTGTGAGCTTTTAAAAAAACCTCAAAAAAAACCCATAATTTTTAAATAATGTTTACAAATTTGTGTTGAGGCCCGTTCAAAGCATTCCTGGGCCACATGCTGACCAGGCTGGTCTCAAACTCCTGACCTCAGGTGATCTGCCCGCCTCGACCTCCCAAAGTGCTGGGATTTATAGGCGTCAGCCCCTGCGCCCAGTCCAAAAAGTGATTTTTAAAAGTATCAGGGATGAGGCCGGGCGCGGTGGCTCAAGCCTGTAATCCCAGCACTTTGGGAGGCCGAGACGGGCGGATCACGAGGTCAGGAGATCGAGACCATCCTGGCTAACATGGTGAAACCCCGTCTCTACTAAAAAATACAAAAAACTAGCCGGGCGCGGTGGCGGGCGCCTGTAGTCCCAGCTACTCGGAAGGCTGAGGCAGGAGAATGGCGTGAACCCGGGAGGCGGAGCTTGCAGTGAGCAGAGATCCGGCCACTGCACTCCAGCCTGGGCGGCAGAGCGAGACTCCGTCTCAAAAAAAAAAAAAAAAAAAAAAAGTATCAGGGATGGATGGCCAGGCGCAGTGGCTCAAGCCTGTAATCCCAGCACTTTGGGAGGCCGAGACGGGCGGATCACGAGGTCAGGAGATCGAGACCATCCTGGCTAACACAGTGAAACCCCGTCTCTACTAAAAAATACAAAAAAACTAGCCGGGCGAGGTGGCAGGCACCTGTAGTCCTGGCTACTTGGGAGGCTGAGGCAGGAGAATGGCGTAAACCCAGGAGACGGAGCTTGCAGTGAGCTGAGATCCGGCCACTGCACTCCAGCCTGGGCGACAGAGCGAGACTCTGTCTCAAAAAAAAAAAAAAAGTATCAGGGCTGGGCACAGTGACTCACGCCTCTAATCCCAGTACTTTGGGAGGCAGAGGCAGGCTGAGCACTTGAGCTCAGGAGTTTGAGACCAGCCTGGGCAACATAGTGAGACCCTGTCTCTACTAAAACTACAAAAATTAGCCAGACATGGTGGCGGGCACCTTTAATCCAAGCTACTCAGGAGGCTGAGGCATGAGAATTGCCTGAACACAAAAGACGGAGGTTGCAGTGAACCAAGATCACGCCACTGCACTCCAGCCTGGACAACACAGAGACCCTGTCTCAAAAAAAAAAAAAAAAAGTACCACCCTGGCAATAACTTGATCATTTGGAAGATATTATCCTTCCCATAAGAGCAGAAATTTAATACAGAAAACATTGTCAGGCCGTGCACCGTGGCTCATGTCTATAATCCCAGCACTTTGGTAGGCTGAGGTGCTTTGGGAGGATCCCTTGAGCCCAGGAGTTCGAGACCAGCCTAGGCTACACGGCAAAACTCCATCTCTACAAAGAATACAAAAAGGCCAGGTGTGGTGGCTCATGCCTATAATCCCAGCACTTTGGGAGGCCGAGGCAGGTAGATGACCTGAGGTTGGGAGTTCGAGACCAGCCTGACCAACGTGAAAAAACCCTGTCTCTACTAAAAATACAAAATTAGCTGGGCGTGGTGGCACATGCCTGTAATCCCAGCTACTCCGGAGGCTGAGGCAGGAGAATCGCTTGAACCTGGAAGGCGGAGGTTGCGGTGAACCGAGATCGCGCCATTGCACTCCAGCCTGGACAACAAGGGCAAAAATTCCATCTCAAAAAATAAAAAAAGGATACCAAAAAAAAATTAGCCGGGCATGGTGGCATGTGCCTGTAGTCCCAACTGCTTGGGAGGCTGAGGTGGTACGATCACTTGAGCCAGGGGAGGTTGAGTCTGCACTGAGCCAAGATCATGTCACTACACTCCAGCCTGAGCAATAGAGTAAGACCCTGTCGCAAAAAATAAATATAAGCAAAAAAAATTTAAAAATTAAAAAAAATTTAAAAATTAAAAAAAGAAGAAAGAAAGAAAAACTTTGTCATAGGGTGTCAGAACAAGTTACTACTGAGTGGCCACTGAACAGGGCCATGAGGGGGCTCACATTTGTGTATATTTGAAATCACAGGCTAGCTGCCATGGCAAAACTCTGTGCTTGGAAAGAGAACTAGGGTCATAGCTTTGTGCAAACTGAGGTTGTCTTAGGATCATGGGGACCACACAGCCCCTGAGTAGATACCATGTTCCCAATCCAACTGGGTGCTGAGGAATCCTGAGTTAAACTATGAGCCCCTTAAGGGCAATGTTGGGACTCAGAAAGCAATACCCCAAATGGAGGCCTCAAAAGAGTTTCTCTTAGCTTCTCCTGCCTTCCTATCTCTAGCCCCTCATTCTCCCCCTGAGCTAGCCATAGAAACTAGAATCTCTCTTCCTCAAAGTGGGTCATAGACACCAGAACCCCTTTTTCCCCAAACCAGCCATAAAACCTACAAATATTACTCTAATTTTCCCCTGCCTTTCTGTGTAAAAACTGGTCATAAAGAAATTATCTGGGCTGGGCGCAGTGGCTCATGTCTGTGATCCTAGCACTTCGGGAGGCCAAGGCAGGGAGATCACATGAGGTCAGGAGTTCGAGATCAGCCTGGCCAACATGGTGAAAACTTGTCTCTACTAAAAACACAAAAAATTAGCCGGGCGTGATGGTGCGTGCCTGTAATCCCAGCTACTCGGGAGGCTGAGGCAGGAGAATCCCTTGAACCTGGGAAGCAGAAGTTGCAGGGAGCTGAGATTGTGCCATTGCACTCCAGCCTGGGCAACAAGAGCAAAACTCTGTCTCAGAAAAAAAGAAAGAAAGAAAGAAAGAAAGACAGAAAACAAAAGAAATTATCTGACCTATCTTGTTTGACTGTAGGTCAAAAGACCCCCATTCCAGAGACAGCCAGGCCCCATTCCCACAAGGAAGGAATGCAGCACAGAGAGCCCAAGAAGAATCTAAACAGGCCCTGCTGGGCTTCCCCACTCAGTCTATTAGCATCAGATGAATTATAGTGATTTCTGGCCAATCATTATTTCGACATGGCTGTGCATACTTTGTTGAGGCCAAGCATAAAAATAGACAGTTTCGGCCAGGCGCAGGGACTCACGTCTGTAATCCTAGCACTTTGGGAGGTCGAGGCGGGTGGATCACCTGAGATCAGGAGTTCAAGATCAGCCTGGCCAACATGGTGAATTAGCCGGGCATGATGGTGGGTGCCTGTAATCCCAGGTACTCAGGAGGCTGAGGTAGGAGAATCGCTTGAACTTGGGAAGCAAAGGTTGCAGTGAGCCAAGATCATGCCACTGCACTCCAGTCTAGGCAATTGAGCAAGACTCCGTCTAAAAAAAAAACAAAAAAAAGGCACTTTCCCCTGTATCTTTGGTTCTTCATTCTGAAGGCTCCTGTGTCATGAAGAACTATGATTAAATAAATTAGTATGCCTTTTCTCCTATAAATTGGCCTTTTGTGAGTTGAGTTTTCAGCAAACCTTCAGAGGACAAAGAAGTATTCCCTGCTTGTCCCTACAGCAAGATCTTACCCATCCTTGCAACCACTGTCCCTAGCACAGGGCCTAACACTGGATGAATGAATTAAAGCACCATCAAAAGTTTCACCTGCTGGAAGATGAGCTTCCCCACTGCTAAAAGATCTATCAGGACAACAATAGCCATCACAGCTGTTTCCCAAGACCTGAACTTGCCTCTGTCGATCAGTAAGGATTAGCCCTGGGAAAAACACTGGAACATTAGAATCCTTTCTTTGCATTCAACACTGCCTCCTCGTTTTTGCTGCTTTTCCTCCTAAGAATGCAGAGCCCTAATTTTGCCTGGGCCCCTTGTTGGGCCCAGAGTCCACTGAGGCCTGCCTGCACTGTGACGTTTGCTCACCAAAACAAAACCCTGTTTTCTCAGAACTTCATTAGCAGGGAAGGAACAGATACAGTCATACTTGTGTTTCAATTTCAGTTAACCCCTCTGAACCATAATTTCCTCATCTGTAAAATGAGGGTAATATTTCTTTCCAACATCAAGTTATGTAAACTACTTGACATAGGGCCTAACAGTACTCAATAAGCAGCAGTTAGTACTATTATAATTAAAGACCACAAAGGAATCCCAGCAATACAGATGGGTGAAGGAAAAGAGAAGTCGAAGAAGCCTCTTTTAGAAATAGCTAAATCAGGTCAAGCATGGTGGCTCATGCCTGTAATCCCTAGCACTTTGGGAGGCTTGAGGCAGGCAGATCACTTGAGGTAAGGAGTTCGAGACCACCCTGGCCAACATGATAAAACCCTATCTCTACTAAAAATACAAAAAGTAGCCAGGTGTGGTGATGAATGCTTGTAATTCCAGCTACTCAAGAGGCTGTGGCAGGAGAATCTCTTTTTTTTTTTTTTTTTTTTTTTTTGAGACGGAGTCTTGCTCTGTTGCCCAGGCTGGAGTGCAGTGGCCGGATCTCGGCTCACTGCAAGCTCCGCCTCCCGGGTTCCCGCCATTCTCCTGCCTCAGCCTCCCGAGTAGCTGGGACTACAGGCACCCGCCACCTCCCCCAGCTAGTTTTTTGTATTTTTTAGTAGAGACGGGGTTTCACCGTGTTAGCCAGGATAGTCTCGATCTCCTGACCTCGTGATCCACTCATCTCGGCCTCCCAAAGTGCTGGGATTACAGGCTTGAGCCACCGCGCCCGGCCTGGCAGGAGAATCTCTTGAACCCAGGAGGCAGAGGTTGCGGTGAGCTGAAATGGTACCACTACACTCCAGCCTGGACAACACAGTGAGACTCCTCAAAAAAAAAAAAAAAATAGCTAAGTCAGTAGATAGAAGAAATAAGACCTAGTGTTTGATAAATTAGTAGAATGACTACAATAAATCTATTGTATATTTTTAAATAGCTAGCAGAGAATATTTCAAATGTGCCCAGTATAAAGAAAAGATAAATGTATGAGGTGATAGGTATTCCAATTACTCTAATTTGATTATTACACATTATATAAATGTATCAAAACATCACATGTACCTCACAAATATGTACATCTGTTAAGCATCAGTAAAAAACAATGGCTGGAGGCCAGGCGCAGTGGCTAATGCCTGTAATCCCAGCACTTTGGGAGGCCGAGGCAGGCAGATCACCTGAGGTCAGGAGTTCAAGACCAGTCTGGTCAACATGGCGAAACTCCATCTCTACTAAAAATACAAAAATGAGGCGAGTGTACTGCTGTGTGCCTGTAGTCCCAGCTACTCGGGAGGCTGAGGCAGGAGGATTGCTTGAACCCAGGAGGCGAAGGTTACAGTGAGCTGAGATCACGCCACTGCACTCCAGCCTGGGCGACAGAGCAAGACTCCATCTCAAAAAAAAAAAAAAAAAAAAAAAAAAGGCTGGGTGTGATGGCTCATAGCTCATGTCTCTAATCCCAGCACTTTAGGAGGCCAAGGTAGGAGGATCACTTGAGCCCAGGAGTTTGAGACCAGCCTGGGCAACATAGTGAGACCATCATCTCTTAGAAAAAAAGAAAAAAGAATAGCTGAGTCAGATCTTGATTTTTTTATCTAAGCCAATTAAAGTGATCATGACAGGATGGTGATAGATATAGCGAGTAGTCTGTGAGAAGGAAATCATATTTTTGAAGGGATGGCTAATGCTTTAGGTTCAAATTCAGTGTTTACTGGAAAATTTTTCAAAAAAAGAGAAATCTAAGTCATCTTAACACAGTCTCTCTCTCTGTCTCTTATCTCTCTTTCTCTGTCTCTGTCTCACACACACACACACACACACACACACACACACACACAGAGCTTTCCGGCATCCTTGAAGTCAATAAAATTGTGACCCTAATACATTAAGAAAAATGCCCTAAACCAGCCAAGAGTGAAAATAAACATGACTGAGCAATAAATTAGGATCTCCTTCACTCTCCTTCTACCTCCCACATACTTGGGTTTTGCATGGGGAAAAATACAGTCCATATGGAGGCTTTGGCGAGATCAGGACCCACCTCCCGCCCTCTGCACACATGCACGCCCTCCCCCAGGTGACTCCAGGCCCGTGCATCCAGGGGCACTGCATAAATATTAGCTGATGCAGATGGAATGAGCAGATGTCTGCAGTCCCCCCACCCCAGGCTGTGAGGGACAGCCAGTGAGGGTGAAGAGGAGACATAGAAGGAAACAGATGCCCTGGTTTCCAGCCCATTTTCCTGGTCCTTGAGTGGCAGTGGTAATGGTGGGAAGAAGTGCTATTCTGACATTTGATGACCCCCCTCCCCCTTGTGCCTTTTTCTATACCATAGCCCTCAGATCTAGGCAAAATATTGGAACCAAAGCAGATTGGAGTTCTAATCCTATCCATCCACACGACAAACAGGAAAGCCAGGGCCCAGAGGCTTCAAAAGACTTGACCAACCTCATATGCTAGCTTATTGCAGAACCAAAAACAGATTCTAAGTCTTCTCCCTTCCAGACCAGTTCTGCTTTTTCACATTCTCCTGCTCCCATTGTATGACTCAAGATTAATTATCCAACTTCTCATTAAACAGTATGTGCCAGGCATTGTGGTGGGCATTGGAAACAGTAAGATTCTCCGATAGTGATAATAAAATATCGCTCTGAAGATGCCAAAAAAAAAAAAAATTACTCTGCGAGATTGTTACCGGTTAACATCAAACACCTACTATGTGCCAAGTTCAGTACTATGTGCCAGAAAAGAATAAAATGGATAAGACACTCTCCCTCCTCTCCTTGGGATTCTCCTGGTTTAGACTAGATTCTACTGAGATGGATAAACAGAGAGGAGACTCAGACCATGAATGAACATGGAATAAACACAGATAACAAATAGACACGATTAAATATTTAGATTATGTATTGGCCTGGGGTTAAGTGGATTAATGGAGTGATGAGTTGGGCAGAGTTATGGGATTTCCATGTTTAGACAGAGTGGATTAGGTCGTCTAGTGTATGGAAATGCAAATCGAAACTGCTATCATCAGCATTAACACCCTGTGTTCAGCTCTAGAGGTGCTTTTCTGTCAAAGGGCGGAAGGAGCAGGACAGACAATGTCTCACCATCTTTATGACATCCTGGTGAGTCAGAGAACCAACACTGTAATTCCCAGGCTCCTGGGGAGGAATCAGATCCAGGGCAGGGAGTGGGAAAGTCAAGAGCCTCTCAAATCCAGCCCTGGCTCCTGTTCACCTCCAGTCCAAATGCCTCCCTGGAGCACTTAGGCAATCCAAACAGGCACCAACATGATGATTCATTGTACTACAGCCCTTTTGATCTTTTCCTCAAAGGAAGAGACATTGTGAGTTACCTTGTAATTATTTCTCAAGTCCTTGAAACATGTCTGGGATTCCGTGTAGAGCATAAGTTTCTTAAGGGCAGGGACCCATTTTGAATGACCCCAGTCGCTTTGCAGCATAGCCAGGAAGCACTGAAGATGTAGCAGTTGTTCTCTACTTTCTTGCTGAGTGAGCAAACACTCTAAAGAGAAGCAACAGAAGAAAAAGATGGTTGTGCCACTGATCAGATGCAGTTCTCATTGCCCATTCATTTCCTACCCGCCCTGCACACATCCTGCCCCTAGGAAGCCTGATCCTGAAACAAGTCTCTACCCGGTCAGTGATGCATTGAGATGTCCCTGAAATCACTTGCTTGACTCCATGTCAACAGAAAGAAAAAGGGGCTATTCATGAATAAGAGTGAGAAGCGCCTGAAGATCTTGCCACTTTGTTTTTATGGAGAGGATGCCATAATCATATTCTCATGGGCATCCCACAGTGTTGCTTGGCAAAAAATAAGAGCTTAGGCCTAAGCTCTTGATTTCGGCTCCAAACGTGAGCTTACTCCCTCCATAATGTTCCTTCCAAACCTGACCCCCATTCACTAACCAGATAAATACGAAAGCAAAGTGCCGTGTATGTTTGTTTGTTTGTTTGTTTAATTATTAACCTCTTGTTTCATCATAGCATCATGTTGCTTGTGTGCTTTTTGGTTTGGTGGGGGGTTTTGAGACAGGATCTCACTCCATTGCCCAGGCTGGAGTGCAGTGGTGCGATCTCCACTCACTGCACCCTTAACCTCCAGGGCTCAAGCAATGCCCCTGCCTCAGCCTCCCACACACGTTCCACCACGCCCAGCTAATTTGTTTTGTTTTGTTTAAGTTTTTTTAAAAAGATGGGGTCTCCCTATATTGCCCAAGCTGGTCTGAAATTCCCAGGCTCAAGTGACCCTCCTGCCTCCGCCTCCCAAAATGCTGAGATTACAGTGAGCCACCATGCTCAGCCCATGTTACTTCTTCACAGCATCATCAGACGTCTTGTCTGTCTTCCAGGCCTCTATTATGGATAAATGCTAATTTGCAAAGCAGTTCTAGGAGTGATAAAATCTGGGCATGGTGGAGTGCGGGGTAGATAGTGGAGAGCGCTGGGTGTGACTCCAGATCCTGACGCTGCATTAGACACATGACAATCTACATATATTAAATAGCCTAAAGGATCCATTCCACTAGGTAAACACATCTCAAAGCATCATATGACACTCTCCTAATGCAATGGATCCTCACTTGGGCTTTCTGATTCCCGGGGGGTGACAAAGGTAGTGGTCTGCAAGCTATATTTATCTTTTAATTTCTCAAATTAGAAAACCAGGATTTTGTCTCTAATGCCTTCAACTACCCCACATAACAAATTCTGGTTATTTCATGTAATGAATCCCTAAGAGCCTCTTTGAATTTGACCCTCCTCCCATGGACCCTATGTTTTAAACGATCCTATCAATAAAACAAACAAAAACAAAACAACAGCAAAAGAAGCATCATGTTAAATGCTATAAATATATACAAGTTTTACTTGTCAGCTAAGATAAAGAAATAAATAAGTGGCATTCTATAGTCATAATTTAAGAAGAAGTATCACAACCTTCTAAGACAACCCTTCTAATTTACAGGTGAGAGAACCTGAGACCCTGAGATATTAAATAACCTACCTTTCAAACTAGGATTTAGTGCCTCACTTCCCAAAGAGGCAACTGTTCTAGTCAATTGCAAAAGTCTACTTAGGCTCCATTCTTTTCACTGCGGCTCCCTTGCCTGTTACCTTCATTCCCACCATAAACTCTGCCTTATGAAATAAGGGGAGAAACCTACCTCCACTTGCTGGGGAGGCACTGTTCCAATCTTACCATGAGTTAGGTTCAGACCAACGCTGCAGATGGTTGCCAGATATGGGCAAATATGCCCATGGCCTCTCTCCCCACTCCTGCCGCATGCAGTCCTCCACCGCGTCTCTTCTGGGGTGTCCTTTATCACCACCCTCCCAGAATCTCACTTGGTTCCTGACCCTGGACCATCTGCTCCTCCCACCACTCCGTCAGTTCCTGCCTATTCACCTGCCATTTCTCCCAGAGAGATGCTGCGTCCTCCGCCTTCATCTCTCCTCCAACCCCCTATGCCCCTACATCTGATTGTTCCCAAAGCACTAACTTGCCTCTGGTTCATCCTCTTCTGTGAGGTTCATCCTTTGCTTTCCTATTTATCTGGTTAGTGAATGGGGGTCAGGTTTGGGAGGAACATTATGGAGGCAGTAAGCTCATGTTTGGAGCTGAAACCAAGAGCTTAGGCCTAAGCTAACACTTAGGCCTAAACAGACACTAAATGTATCTGTTACCTCCCTTGTGTGTTGTTTGCTCAGTAAATGAGAACTAACACAGAGCCCTGCAGTTCTAAGGGAGTCTCAATCCTTGAAAAACTGACTTATATATTGCTGCCTTGGTGGGTCTACACAAGAAACTGTTAGTCCAAAATGACTTTGGCCTTCATTCATAGTAGGAGGGGGATATTTAAAAGGTAGGTGCTGGAAATCCCTCGAGAGTTAAAATATTCCTTGAAAATACAAACTGGCAGGCTGAATTCATTATTGTAAGGGTTTATTTTTTCTTTTAAAAGCAGAAAAACATTTTTCAATACTCGTGTTATGTGCTTTAAACATTGTCCTGACATCTGTTATTTAAAAGCACAACAGGCCTGGAGCAGTGGCTCACCCCTGTAATTCCTGCACTTTGGGAGGCTGAGGTGGGCGGATCACTTGAGGTCAGGAGTTCAAAACCAGCCTGGCCAACATGCTGAAACCCCGTCTCTATTAAAAACACAAAAATCAGCCGGGTGTGGTGGCATGGGCCTGTAGTCCCAGCTACCAGGGAGGCTGAGGCAGGGGAATCGCTTGAACCCAGGAAGCAGAGGTTGCAGTGGGCCAAGATCACACCACTGCGTTCCAGCCTGGGCAACAGAGTGAGACTCTGTCAAAAAAAAAAAAAAAAAAGCACAATAGAAAGCATGCTTTCAACTACAAACACAGATAAAATATGGAAACAGCTCTGTGTTTCCGGGTTATAGCCATGCTAAGCAATAGAGATTTGCGTGACTAAGCTTCTGCTATGCTGACATATGCAAAATCCACAAGCAATCAAATCATTCTTCTTAGTTTGGCAATGTTTAAATGAGAAACAGAGCCTTCACCTTGGGTCTGAAGACTTGTGGGCTCACCTGAGAACTCAATTTCACTCACTTTAATAGCAATTTTAAAACAGATTTATCTAAATATTAGGTCTCCTTAACTTACAGTGATGTGGGTAGTGATTCTGATTATAGGAACAAATGGTCAGTAGAGATTAGACCAGGGCAATCCGGGCATAATTCACCTGAGATTTGGCACAAGTTGATATTTAAAACTCACCATTTACTTGCAAAAGCAAAACCTAGAACCTAATGATATTTATCATGAAACTTACTTCACGATAAGTTTTTTGTAGTGATATTTTTTATTTTCTGTTAAAATGTTAAATGAATCCTCAAACGTCTAGTCAGTTGTACACTACAGTGACAGCATCTGTTTTGTTATTTTCTATTATAATTATAGTGGATCAGGGTTCTAATCAAATCATTTTTCCCAAAATATCAATTACCTGCCATAAAATGGGCTCAGATTTTGAATTTCCTGAATCGGCCCTAATTGCAATCATTTAAATTTTTTTTTTTTTTTTCTTTTTCTGAGACAGAAAAAAAAAACCCTAGGCTGGAGTGCAGTGGCGTGATCACAGCTCACTGCAGCCTCAACCTCCCTGGCCTCGGGTGATCCTCCCACCTCAGCCTCCTGAGGAGCTGGGACTACAGGCATGCGCCACAACAACCGGCTATTTTTTTTTTTTTTTTCCTGTATCAATGAAGTTTTGCCCATGTTGCCCAGGCTGGTCTTGAATTCCTGGGCTCAAGGGATCCACCCACATCTGCCTCCCAAAGTGCTGGGATTGTACGCACTAGCCACCATTCCTGGCCTAATTTTAAATTTTCTGTTGCCATTTTATAATAAATAATTGAAATATTCTGGAGATTGTTAGTTGTGTTTCTTCCAGGGCAGGGGGTTGGGAGGTGAAATCTAAGCGTCCCTGAAACCTCGTGTTAGATTTGCACGTCTCGATGTTAGTGTAGGAAATACAGTCGCTGCTCAGGCCTGGAGAAAGAGTCGTAGTGGCCCACTCATGCCTGGATTATTTCACAGGATGAAAACACAGCCAAGCCCCTAGTCTCTCTGGTCCAGCCTGAACTTGAATCTGGACTTCCTTCGTCTAGTATTTCCTCGTGTTGTAAAGAAGCTGCCGGCCCATTGCTTCTGCTTCATTTCTGGAACTTAGTGTCTTTCCACTTGAGAGGAGTCACTGGCTAGCCAGACCTGATCCCCATTTCAGAGAGCTGGGCAGAAAACAAAGTGCGTCCTGCATCTAGATTGCTGGAGAATGAGCCTGTGCAGCTCCTGTCCTAGCCCTCCCTCCCTACCTCCTTAAGAACAGTCATAGTGGGCCAGGCACGGTGGCTCACGCCTGTAATCCCAGCACTTTGGGAGGCCGAGGCTGGTGGATCACGAGGTCAAGAGGTCAAGACCACCCTGGCCAACATAGTGAAACCCCATCTCTACTAAAAATACAAAAATTAGCTGGGTGTGGTGGTGCACGCCTGTAGTCCCAGCTACTCCGGGAGGCTGAGGCAGGAGAATCACTTGAACCCGGGAGGCGGAGGTTGCAGTGAGCCAAGATCACCCCACTGCGCTCCAGCCTGGCGACAGAGCAAGACTGTCTCAAACAAAAAAAAAAGAAGAGGAAAAAGAACAGTAATAGTGATGGGGAGGAAAGTGTTGGTTCCAAGGTTCCAGGATGTGACTGAGTCTCAGGGAGCAAAAAATGGATACTGGTCCTTTAGGAATGGCAGAGACCTGCCCACCTAGGTTCCCAGTGGTGGCAAGACCTCTGACAGACAGTGCAAGCCCACAGCAAGTGAAAGTGCCTGCCTTCTCACCAACTTCAAAAGACTTGACAATAAGTCTTTCAGCAGAGTCTGTGAAGGTCTGAGGTAGGTCAGTTTTTAGGAGTGCGTAGGCTTCCAGGCCTCTCACGTCAGTGCTTCCCAGCTATAATGTGTGCATGAATCACCTGGGTCTCTTGTTAAAACGCACATACTAATTTAGTAGGTCTGAGTTGGATCCAAGTTTCCTTTTATCTTTTTTCTTTTCTTTTTTTTTTTTTTTTTGAGACGGAGTCTCGCTCTGTAGCCCGGACTGGAGTGCAGTGGAGCAATCTCGGCTCACTGCAAGCTCCGCCTCCCGGGTTCACGCCATTCTCCTGCCTCAGCCTCTGGAGTAGCTGGGACTACAGGCGCCCGCCACCGTGCCCAGCTATTTTTTTGTATTTTCAATAGAGATGGGATTTCACTGGGTTAGCCAGGATGGTCTTGATCTCCTGACCTCGTGATCCACCTGCCTCGGCCTCCCAAAGTGCTGGGATTACAGGCGTGAGCCACTGCACCCTGCCAACTTTTTGAATCTTTAGTAGAGACAGGGATTCATCATGTTGGCCAGGCTGTTCTCGAACTCCTGACCTCGTGATCTGCCCGCCTCAGCCTCCCAAAGTGCTGAGATTACAGGTGTGAGCCACGGTGCTGAGCCAGATAAATAATCTTTGACTGTACTACCATGTTGTGAGCATTCACTATGTATTAGCCATCATACTTGGCTTCTCACATGTACATCACCTAACTTATTCCCCATGAAAGGCAGGTATCATTAGTCTTATTTTATAGCTGGGGAAATTAATTCTCAATGAGTTTAAATAAATTCTTCAAGCTCTCTTGGTACAAAGTGGTTGAACTGAAAATTCAACTCAGGCTCATTCGCTCCATAGGGGCTGGTTTTATTATACCATTTGTTGGTCTCTACCGGGTCAGACAATTTCTGAGTCTTCTCTCAGGTCCACAGATAACCTACTTCATCCACCTACTTCAGGTTCCACTTCCCAGGGAACCATCATACCTTCCTCAAAATCAATAGAATCCTCTGCAGCAGGGGCTTAATTTATCCTTCCCTTAATATCCATTTGGAGCATTCCCAAAACAGGGAAGACCATAGTCTAATGTATTCCAAGTTCAAGAATATGCCTCACCCTGACACAACTTAATTTTACAAATTTTTCTTTTTTTTAGACAAAGGGTCTCCCCATCTTGCCCAGGCTGGTCTCAAACTCCTGGGCTCAAGTGATCCTCCTGCCTCAGCCTCCCAGAGTGCTGGGATTACAGGTGCAAGCCACTGTGCTCGGCCCAACTTTGCAGATTTCTAACGGTCGGTTTATGAGCCATCTCCAATTCTTCTGGAGAAGCTTCTCCAAGGTTGGGCACAGTAGCTCACACCTGTAATCCCAGCACTTTGGGAGGGCAAGGTGGGTGGATCACTTGAGGTCAGGAGTTCGAGACCAGCCTGGCCAACATGGTGAAACCCCATCTCTACTAAAAATACAAAAATTAGTCAGGCATGGCAGCACATGCCTGTAGTCCCAGCTACTTGGGAGGGTGAGGCAGGACAATCGCTTGAACCCAGGAGGCGGAGGTTGCAGTGAGCCAAGATCACACCATAGGACTCCAGCCTGGGCAACACAGTGAGACTCCATCTCAAAAAAAAAGAAAAAAAGGAAAGAAAAGCTTCTCCAACAAAGAATTCCTGGAGGGCTGAATATAGCTTCGTTGGGGTTTGCCTCACTTTGTTTTCTGTTGCTAAAGCAGAAAACCACATACCTTGTAATTTACATGAATTTAGCCTCCAGAACCATACGTTAAATAAACTTCATAAGAAATTTATGGTTTAACTTATGGTTCTGGAGGCTAGGAAGTCCACTATGAAGGGCTGGCATCTGGTGAAGTCCTTCTTGCTGCATCATACCATGGCAGAAGGACAGAAGAGGATGAAAGAGAAAGGCGCCAGGGACTGGACTTGCTTTACAAGTCACTCTTGCCATAACTAACCAGCTCCTACGATGACATTACTCCGTTCACGAGGGCAGAGTGCTCACAGGGCAGTCGCTGCTTGCTTATTTGGTCCCACTTCCAGACTTTGTTGCATTGAACATTAAATTCCCACCATGTAAACTTTTGGAGGGACAGGAACAGGGCTTAAGATGTTGTGGACACTGCAAAGCCTCACTCTTTCCTAGAGGGATAAAGACCTCTTTTTGGCTGGGCATGGTGGCTCACACCTGTAATCCTAGTACTTTGGGATGCCAAGGCAAGAGGATCACTTGAACCCAGGAGTTTGAGACCAGCCTGAGCAACAAAGTGAAACCCCAACTTTATAAAAAATGTCTTAAAATTATTCGGATGTCATGGCATGTGCCTGTAGTCCCAGCTATTCTGGAGGCTGAGACAGAAGGATCGCTTGAGCCCAGGAGGTCAAGGCTACATCGAGCTATGGTCACGCCACTGCACTCCAACCTGGGCAACAGACAAAGCAAGATCCCATCCAAAAAAAAAACTTTCTGGGAAATTTACCAAGGCTTTACTTCATTCCTGAGACAGTTGGCTTCATTAGGTCCACTAGCAGAGGGACCTTGACTTGCTCCTAAATTAGGTTTGGGTCATATGTCTTTCATGACAAATTGAAGTGTTTGTGGCACAGACAGCCATTGTACCATAAGGCAGGTAGTACAAGTAGCCAGAAAAATCTTGTTCATATTGGGCTGCAACTTACAAGCTGTAATACCTTAAGCAAGCCACTTTACTGTATTTTTTTTAACTGTTTCTTTCTTTTGTTTATTTATTTTTTTGAGACAGAGTCTCACTCTATTGTCCAGGCTAGAGTGCAGTGGCAAAATCTTGGCTCACTGCAACCTCCACCTCCCAGGTTGAAGTGATCCTCCTGCCTCAGCCTCCGGAGTAGCTTGGACTACAGGCACAGGCCACCATGACCGGCTAATTTTTGTATTTTTAGTAGAGACAGGGTTTCACCATGTTGGCCAGACTGGTCTTGAACTCCTGACCTCAAGTGATCCACCCTCCTTGGCCTCCCAAAGTGTTGGAATTACAAGTGTGAGCCAGCGCACCTGGCCTAATTTTTGTATTTTTAGTAGAGACAGAGTCTCACTATGTTGGCAAGGCTGGTCTGGAACTCCTGGCCTCAAGTGATCCACCTACCTTGACCTCCCAAAGTTCTGGGATTACAGGGTTGAGCCACCATGCTCGGCCACAAGCTACTTTACTTTTCTAAGTCTCAATTTAACTGTAAGATGTTAGTAATGGTAGATGACTGTAAGACTACTAGAGGATTAAGTGGAATATCCTATGAAATGTACCTGGCCTAAAGTTGCTATTCAATAAATATATGCATAGGATATCTCTTGCGAGGTAAATGATTTCTGTGATTTTTGTTTTGTTTCGTTTTGAGACAGGGTCTCGCTCTGTCACCCAGGCTGGAGCACAGTGGTGTCATCTCGGCTGACAACAATCTGTACCTCCTGGGCTCAAGTGATCTTCCCACCTCAGCCTCACGAGTAGCTGGGACAAGTGCCAACCACATGCCTGGCTAATTTTTAAAATTTTTTGGAGAGACAAGGTCTCACTATATTGCCCAGGCTGATCTCGAATTCCTGGGCTCAACCGATTCTCCTGCCTCAGCCTCCCAAAGTGCTGGGACTGCAGGCATGAGCCACCACGCCCAGCCTAGCTTGTCTTTATTGCCTTTCACACTCAGTTTTACTTTGTCTGAGTAGAGTGATGAGTAGAGGGAATCCCAAACCCTTTTATACTTCTCTTCCCATCAGTTAGCAATCCATTTTCTGGCGAACTTTCAGGTCCTTTCCATTTTAGTGAGGCTGAAAGCTAAATAATAATAATAATTTTTTAAAAACCTTACTCACCTAGATACCATTAATTCTTCTAAGATGGTAAATTGGGCCAAGTTCGAGTCACAGTAACATTCTGTCATTCTTCTACGATGGAGTGCTGGGCCATCTCTTGATCATATTGGATCTTAACTAGATAACCTCTTGTAGTGCTTGGAAAAATACTCAGAAAGTACGCATTTAGACTGTGGTTTATCCCACAAGCGTGTACGTCATCTCTCCACAATTTAGTGACACCTCATCAGTCCTCTATATCGGGCGCCTATCCCACAGCTATTCAGATCCCACAGAGAACGCAGATCCCACTTTTGCTTTCGTTCTGCCTCAGAATTATCTAGCTAAGGAAAACTGCTTTCCAAGTTTGGGTTCAAATCCAGGTCAAAATAGTCTCTTTTCCCTCCTCACCATCCCACATCAACCCCTTCCCCAGGCCCCCAGTTCTGAGCATACAGAACTAGGCACAGGGTTGAAGGATTGAGTGAATAAATTGCATGAACAATTGTCCCAGCAGGTTTTGAGGCACTATGTCAAATGTGCTAAGACACAGGCCATCTGCTTTGTATCTTCACACCACGGAGTGTTTGTTTTGGTCATTTCTCCTTCCTCCCCTGAACCTCCCAAGCCCCAGCATATTTACAGCCGTTCAATAATAACTTATTAGCCAGGGAATTCAAGATGAGTGGCGATGATTAACAGTCCTATGAAAGTATGTCTATGGATAAGGGGAGAGAATTGCATAGGTAAAACCAGACGGGGTGGACTTACCCTACAGACATTGCCTATCGGATTGGCTGCATGCTCCTAGAATGGCAGGAATGACTGTGGTCCATGAACTGTCAGCGTCAACATTTATCTAGGAACTTGTGAGGAATGCAGAATCTTAGGCCCCTCCCCATACCTACTAAATCAGGATCTGCCTCTTAACAAAATCTCAAGGTGATGAGACTGCTGCTTGTCTGGGGACTACGCTTTGAGAAGCAAGACTGTAAATTACCCATCATCACCTAAAGAGGTCACACATGGTCACACCTCCGAAGCTTGGCTCATGCTATTCCTTCTCCTTACAACATCCTTCCCCATCTTCTCTCCATGAATTCTACATTATTTCAGTTCCTACATGGAAATCATCAGAGCACTCATTTTAGCACTGAATGAAAAGAATAGTTTGCTTACCTGGGCTCTACCTAAGCATTCCTAATTACCTCGAATTGTAATTACTGTAGTTGTTAATATGGACTGGAGCCTGGGCTACACAGTGAGCCCCCATCTCTACATAAAATTTAAAAAATTAGCCAGTATGAGCCAGGCGCCATGGCTCACACCTGTAATCCCAGCACTTTGGAAGGCTGAGGTATACAGATCATGAGGTCAGGAGATTGAGACCATCCTGGCCAACATGGTGAAACCCAGTCTCTTCTAAAAATACAAAAAATTAGCTGGGCGTGGTGGCGGGCACCTGTTGTCCCAGCTACTCGGGAAGCTGAAGCAGAGAATCACTTGAACCCGGAGATGAGGTTGCAGTGAGCCAAGATCACGCCAGTGCACTGCAGCCTGGCAACAGTGTGAGACTCTGTTGAAAGAAAAGAAGAGGGGAGGGG